>NW_024055835.1:87591-117305 GCF_902713615.1 Scyliorhinus canicula | reverse complement strand
GCTCGACACCATCTAGGACAAAGCAGCCCCGCTTGCTTGCTCCCCTTCCACAAACATTCACTCCCTCCCCCACCGACGCACAGCGTCAGCCGTGTGTCCCATCTACAAGATGCACTGCAGCAACTCACCAAGGCTCCTTAGGCAGCACCTTCCAAACCCACGGCCACCTCCATCTAGAAGGACAAGAGCAGCAGATACCTGGGAACCCCACCACCTGGAGGTTACCCTCCAAGTCACTCACCATCCCTGACTGGGAAATATATCGGCCGTTCCTTCACTGTCGCTGGGGCAACATCCTGGAACTCCCTCCCTAACAGCACAGTGCGTGTACCTACACCTCAAGGACTGCAGCGGCTCCAGAAGGCAGCTGATCAGCACCTTCTGAAGGGCAACTGGAGATGGATACATACAGCCGGTATGTTTGCTGAAGCTGTAACTCAGGGGCCGGGATTAAGTGAGGTAATCATTGATTTTAACCATTAATTTGTTTACAGATAGATGGCCAATGGAATATTGCTTTGAAGTTAGAGATTCCCTGGAGTGTGGATAATATGAGGGATGGTGCTTAGACCTGGATAAACAGGTCATGGGACATCCTAGTGGGTGGAGGCCAAAGAATTCCTTATGATATAATTAAGAAGAGGAGCCAGGTCTGTCTGTGGTTTTGCAGTTTGCCATTGCATTTTAGTCTGACAGACCAGGGTTTTACCTGGCTCCTGAAAGATTCCTCACCAAGGTCTTTGCACAGAGAAAAGGAAGTGAACCTGATTGTTAACTTTATTTCTAAGTGTTTTTTGAACTATATTGCTTTGTTCAATTTAAATCAATCTACAGTTGCATGTAAAGGGAGTAACTGAATTTTTTTCCCCTCTTATTTAATGAACGGTGAACTGCAAAGCTGTAACTTTGTTGCTATTGTGACGGATTGCGTGTAAATTAAACTTTGTTTTGACATAAAAGGTACATATTGGTCAGAGTTATCACTCCTGGATGATTGAAGCCTACTTGTGACGATAAGCGATTATTATATTGTTATTATGAAGAATCCTTTCCTCTCCATTTTCCAAATTGCCAATTGTTAGGTTTCTCATCCAGAATCCTAACAATATGCCCCTCTGTGCCTCCAATATATACGTCCCTCTGTGCCTCCGATATATACGTCCCTCTGTGCCTCCGATATATATGTCCCTCTGTGCCTCCGATATATATGTCCCTCTGTGCCTCCGATATATATGTCCCTCTGTGCCTCCGATATATATGTCCCTCTGTGCCTCCGATATATATGTCCCTCTGTGCCTCCGATATATATGTCCCTCTGTGCCTCCGATATATATGTCCCTCTGTGCCTCCGATATATATGTCCCTCTGTGCCTCCGATATATATGTCCCTCTGTGTCTCCAATATATACGACCCTCTGTGTCTCCAATATATACGTCCCTCTGTGCCTCCGATATATACGTCCCTCTGTGCCTCCGATATATATGTCCCTCTGTGCCTCCGATATATATGTCCCTCTGTGCCTCCAATATATACGTCCCTCTGTGTCTCCAATATATACGCCCCTCTGTGCCTCCGATATATACGTCCCTCTGTGCCTCCGATATATATGTCCCTCTGTGCCTCCAATATATATGTCCCTCTGTGCCTCCGATATATATGTCCCTCTGTGCCTCCGATATATATGTCCCTCTGTGCCTCCGATATATATGTCCCTCTGTGCCTCCGATATATATGTCCCTCTGTGCCTCCGATATATATGTCCCTCTGTGCCTCCGATATATATGTCCCTCTGTGCCTCCGATATATATGTCCCTCTGTGCCTCCGATATATATGTCCCTCTGTGCCTCCAATATATATGTCCCTCTGTGCCTCCAATATATATGTCCCTCGGTTCTACATCCCCCGATCTCTCCAATATACATGTCTCTCAGTGCCTCGACCCCTATGTTCCACCGTGCTCCTGTTTACAGACTCTCACCTGTATAAAAGACGTAATCAAACTTGAATTGCAGAAGTTTCCTCGTTTCCACCGGCCCACCAATAAAAACAGCAAAACAATCCTAGAGAGACAGGTATAGGATCAGGAATGAGAGTAAATCTCCCTCTACACTGTCCCCATCAAACAGTCCCAGGACAGGTACAGCATGGGGTTAGATACAGAGTAAAGCTCCCTCTACACTGTCCCCATCAAACAGTCCCAGGACAGGTACAGCACTGGGTTAGATACAGAGTAAAGCTCCATCTACACTGTCCCCATCAAACACTCCCAGGACAGGTACAGCATGGGGTTAGATACAGAGTAAAGCTCTCTCTGAACTGTCCCCATCAAACACTCCCAAGACAGGTACAGCACGGGGTTAGATACAGAGTAAAGCTCCCTCTACACTGTCCCCATCAAACACTCCCAGGACAGGTACAGCACAGGGTTAGATATAGAGTAACGATCCCTCTACACTGTCCCCATCAAACACACCCAGGACAGGTACAGCATGGGGTTAGATACAGAGTAAAGCTCCCTCTACACTGTCCCCATCAAACACTCCCAGGACAGGTACAGCACGGGGTTAGATACAGAGTAATGCTCCCTCTGCACTGTCCCCATCGAACACTCCCAGGACAGGTACAGCACGGGATTAGATACAGAGTAAAGCTCCCTCTACACTGTCCCCATCAAACACTCCCAGGACAGGTACAGCACGGGGTTAGATACAGAGTGAAGCTCCCTCTACACTGTCCCCATCCAACACTCCCAGGACAGGTACAGCACGAGGTTAGGTACAGAGTAAAGCTCCCTCTACACTGTCCCCATCAAACACTCCCAGGACAGGAACAGCACGGGGTTAGACACAGAGTGAAGCTCTCTCTGAACTGACCCCATCAAACATTCCCAGGACAGGTACAGCACGAGGTTAGGTACAGAGTAAAGCTCCCTCTACACTGTCCCCATCAAACACTCCCAGGACAGGTACAGCACAGGGTTAGATACAGAGTAAAGCTCCCTCTACACTGTCCGCATCAAATAGTCAGAGGAGGGGTACACAGAGTTCAGTGCAGCAGTGTAACAGGGTGGAGCAGTACATATTTAGGGGGGTAAAGTGCAGGAACAATTCACAGCTCCTGACCGAATGCGACAATAATTGAGTAGGTTCGTCGGACTTTCTCCAGGGTTGGAATATAACCAGGATGAGGTGATCGTGGCTGCACACACCTCCCACTGGACCCAAGTCAGGAATTTAATGACCAGAGCAGGTTACACAGAAAGTGTGTGGTGAATCACAGTAGCATAATTCACACTGTATTACACATGTTGTACTATGTCTCTGTAAGCTCGGCACACGAGCAGTTGTGCTGCTCTGCGACTAGGGGGAGATACACTGGGAGTGTACGGGAGTTTGTACTGGGCTCCACGCTTGGCTCCAAACGGCTCCTCCCCCTAACCGGAAGTATAAAGGTTGATGCTAAGAGCCTGCCTGCCAGTTCATCTGGAGTTCATCTGGTCACAGGCAGGCTCTGTTGTAAGATGATTAAAACCACTGTTCACTTCTAACCACGTGTCGCATGAATTGATGGTCTCATCACAAGGTTATTTTCCAATCTGGTTAATCAATTGAAGAGTGATCTAACCAAGGTGATGAACATGATTAACAGATTCAGATGAGTCGATGTTAGGCAAAATGAGTTCCTGACCCAGGGTACAGAACCTTAAATTTGGAGCCAACACGTTTAGGGATGAGATTGGGAAATACTTTTTTTGCCTTTATTTTATTTATTGTTGTAACTTACATATTCACTGGACCCAACCATTGCGGAGGTGGGAGGGAAAATCTCGAACTCACGCTCTGCATAAAGCTGCTGATTCTGGGGCCGAGAGAAATTTGAAAACAGATTGATCGATTTTTCTGTGGGTTACGGGAATTAAGAGTTTCAGAAACGTGTGGAAAATGGAGATACGATATCGATCAGCCTACATCTTACTGAGTGTTGATGTAGGCTAAAGAGGACTGAATGGGGCCTCCTCCTGTTCCTGTGTAACAGGCTGGAGGGGCTGAATGGGGCCTCCTGTTCCTGTGTAACAGGCTCGAGAAGGAGCTGAATGGGGCCTCCTCCTGTTCCTGTGCAACAGGCTGGAGAAGGGGCTGAATGGGGCCTCCTCCTGTTCCTGTGTAACAGGCTGGAGAAGGAGCTGAATGGGGCCTCCTCCTGTTCCTGTGTAACAGGCTGGAGAAGGAGCTGAATGGGGCCTCCTCCTGTTCCTGTGTAACAGGCTGGAGAAGGGGCTGAATGGGGCCTCCTGTTCCTGTCTAACAGGCTGGAGAAGGGGCTGAATGGGGCCTCCTGTTCCTGTGCAACAGGCTGGAAAAGGGGCTGAATGGGGCCTCCTGTTCCTGTGTAACAGGCTGGAGAAGGGGCTGAATGGGGCCTCCTGTTCCTGTGTAACAGGCTGGAGAAGGGGCTGAATGGGGCCTCCTGTTCCTGTGTAACAGGCTGGAGAAGGGGCTGAATGGGGCCTCTTGTTCCTGTGTCACAGGCTGGAGAAGGGGCTGAATGGGGCCTCCTGTTCCTGTGTAACAGGCATGAGAAGGGGATGAATGGGGCCTTCTCCTGTTCCTGTGTAACAGGCTGGAGAAGGGGCTGAATGGGCCCCCCTCCTGTTCCTGTGTAACAGGCTGGAGAAGGGGCTGAATGGGGCCTCCTGTTCCTGTGTAACAGGCTGGAGAAGGGGCTGAATGGGGCCTCCTCCTGTTCCTGTGTAACAGGCTGGAGAAGGGGCTGAATGGGGCAGCCTCCTGTTCCTGTGTAACAGGCTGGAGAAGGGTCTGAGTGGGGCCTACTCCTGTTCCTGTGTAACAGGCTGGAGAAGGGGCTGAATGGGGCCTCCTCCTGTTCCTGTGTAACAGGCCGGAGAAGGGGCTGAATGGGGCCTCCTCCTGTTCCTGTGTAACAGGCTGGAGAAGGGGCTGAATGGGGCCTGTTCCTGTGTAACAGGCTCAAGAAGGGGCTGGATGGGGCCTCCTCCTGCTCCTGTGTAACAGGCTGGAGAAGGGGCTGAATGGGGCCTCCTCCTGTTCCTGTGTAACAGGCCGGAGAAGGGGCTGAATGGGACCTCCTGTTCCTGTGTAACAGGCTGGAGAAGGGGCTGAATGGGGCCTCCTCCTGTTCCTGTGCAACAGGCTGGAGAAGGGGCTGAATGGGGCCTCCTCCTGCTCCTGTGTAACAGGCTGGAGAAGGGGTTGAATGGGGCCGCCTCCTGTTCCTGTGTAACAGGCTGGAGAAGGGGCTGAATGGGGGCTCCTGTTCCTGTGTAACAGGCTGGAGAAGGGGCTGAATGGGGCCTCCTGTTCCTGTGTAACAGGCTGGAGAAGGGGTTCAATGGGTCCTCCTCCTGTTCCTGTGTAACAGGCTGGAGAAGGGGTTGAATGGGGCCTCCTGTTCCTGTGTAATAGGCTGGAGAAGGGGCTGAATGGGGCCTTCTCCTGTTCCTGTGTAACAGGCTGGAGAAGAGACTGAATCGGGCCTCCTGTTCCTGTGTAACAGGCTGGAGAAGGGGCTGAATGGGGCCTCCTCCTGTTCCTGTGTAACAGGCTGGAGAAGGGGCTGAGTGGGGCCTCCTGTTCCTGTGTAACAGGCTGGAGAAGGGGCTGAGTGGGGCCTCCTGTTTCTGTGTAACAGGCTGGAGAAGGGGCTGAATGGGGCCTCCTGTTCCTGTGTAACAGGCTGGAGAAGGGTTGAATGGGGCCTCCTCCTGTTCCTGTGTAACAGGCTGGAGAAGGGGCTGAATGGGGCATCCTCCTGTTCCTGTATAACAGCTGGAGAAGGGGCTGAATGGGGCCCCTCCTGTTCCTGTGTAAAAGGCTGGAGAAGGGGCTGAAATTAGGCCTCCCACTGTTCCTGTGTAAGGCTGGAGAAGGGGCTGAATGGGGCCTCCTGTTCCTGTGTAACAGGCTGGAGAAGGGGCTGAATGGGGCATCCTCCTGTTCCTGTATAACAGCTGGAGAAGGGGCTGAATGGGGCCTCCTCCTGTTCCTGTGCAACAGGCTGGAGCAGGGGCTGAATGGGGCCTCCTGTTATAGTGTAACAGGCTGGAGAAGAGGCTGAATGGGGCCGCCTCCTGCTCCTGTGTAACAGGCTGGAGAAGGGGCTGAATGGGGCCTCCTCCTGTTCCTGTGTAACAGGCTGGAGAAGGGGCTGAATGGGGCCTCCTGTTCCTGTGTAACAGGCTGGAGAAGGGGCTGAATGGGGCCTCCTCCTGTTCCTGTGTAACAGGCTGGAGAAGGGGCTGAATGGGGCCTCCTGTTCCTGTGTAACAGGCTGGAGAAGGGGCTGAATGGGGCCTCCTGTTCCTGTGTAACAGGCTGGAGAAGGGGCTGAATGGGGCCTCCTGTTCCTGTGTAACAGGCTGGAGAAGGGGCTGAATGGGGCCTCCTCCTGTTCCTGTGTAACAGGCTGGAGAAGGGGCTGAATGGGGCCTCCTGTTCCTGTGTAACAGGCTGGAGAAGGGGCTGAATGGGGCCTCCTGTTCCTGTGTAACAGGCTGGAGAAGGGGCTGAATGGGGCCTCCTGTTCCTGTGGAAGGTGTAGTCAGAGTTTGTGCTGTTTCTCACCTTGTCCAGGTACTTGGGGATGAGTTTACTGAGCAGAGCTGACGTGTTCACGCTGACCTCCGAGGGCTTTAGGACAACACAGTTCCCTAAGGGTTAGAAACACAAAGAGAAATAGAGCTGAAGATTGAGGCTGTTTCCACAGTGTTAGTCAACCCAAACCTGCACACTCACCGATCAGCATCAACATGTGCTGTCTGAAAAACAGGGAGCACTGAAAGTATTCAAACCTGTGTATTTATGTGTCTGTGTGAGCGTGAGCATGTCTGTGTGTCAGTGTGTGAGTGTGTGTATCAGTGTGTGAGCGTGTCTGTGTATCAGTGTGTGTGTATCAGTGTGTGAGTGTGTGTATCAGTGTGTGAGTGTGTCTGTGTATCAGTGTGTGTGTATCAGTGTGTGAGTGTGTGTATCAGTGTGTGAGTGTGTGTATCAGTGTGTGAGCGTGTCTGTGTATCAGTGTGTGTGTATCAGTGTGTGAGTGTGTGTATCAGTGTGTGAGCGTGTCTGTGTATCAGTGTGTGTGTATCAGTGTGTGAGTGTGTGTATCAGTGTGTGAGCGTGTCTGTGTATCAGTGTGTGATCGTGTCTGTGTATCAGTGTGTGTGTATCAGTGTGTGAGTGTGTGTATCAGTGTGTGAGCGTGTCTGTGTATCAGTGTGTGAGCGTGTCTGTGTATCAGTGTGTGTGTATCAGTGTGTGAGTGTGTGTATCAGTGTGTGCGCATGTCTGTGTATCAGTGTTTGTGTGTCAGAGTGAGTGTGAGAGCCTATGTGTATTTTTGTGTGTATGTGTGTGTTTGTGTATCTGTGTGCGTGTAATTGCGTGTGCGTGTAATTGTTTGTGTGTGTAATTGTGTGTGTGTAATTGTGTGTGCATGTAATTGTTTGTGTGTGTAATTGTGTGTGTGTAATTGTGTGTGCATGTAATTGTTTGTGTGTGTAATTGTGTGTGTGTGTAATTGTGTGTGTGTGTAATTGTGTGTGTAATTGCGTGTGTGTGTAATTGCATATGTGTTTGCATATGTGTGTAATTACGTGTGTGTGTAATTGCGTGCGTGTGTAATTGCGTGCGTGTGTAATTGCGTGCGTGTGTAATTGCATGTGTGTGTAATTGCCTGTGTGCGTGTAATTGCGTGTGTGTGTAATTGCATATGTGTGTAATTGCATATGTGTGTAATTGCATATGTGTGTAATTGCATATGTGGGTAATTACATATGTGTGTAATTGCGCCTGTGTGTAATTGCGTGTGTGTGTAATTGCGTGTGTGTGTAATTGCATATGTGTGTAATTGCATATGTGTGTAATTGCATATGTGGGTAATTGCATATGTGTGTAATTGCGCCTGTGTGTAATTGCGTGTGTGTAATTGCGTGTGTGTGTAATTGCGTGTGTGTGTAATTGCGTGTGTGTGTAATTGTGTGTGTGTGTAATTGCGTGTGTGTGTAATTGTGTGTATTTGTATGCCGGTGTGTGTATTTGTATGTGTGTGTCTCAGTGTATATGTGTTTGTGTATCTGTGTGCGTCGTGTGGAGGAAATCATCACAGACAGGCATTATAGAGACATGATCACACCCAAGGTGCAGGCAGACAGATCGTTGGCCGCTAGAAATGGCAGGCAGTCAGTGCAGGATTCCCCTGTGACTGTCCTTCTCTCTAACAGGTATACCGATTTGGATACAGTTGGGGGAAAGGGCAGGCAGTCAGTGCAGGAATCCTCCGTAACTGTCCCCCCTCTCTAACAGGTATACCGATTTGGATACAGTTGGGGGAAAGGGCAGGCAGTCAGTGCAGGAATTCCCTGTGACTGTCCCCCTCTCTAACAGGTATACCGATTTGGATACAGTTGGGGGAAAGGGCAGGCAGTCAGTGCAGGAATCCCCTGTGACTGTCGCCCTCTCTAACAGGTATACCGATTTGGATACAGTTGGGGGAAATGGCAGGCAGTCAGTGCAGGAATCCCCTGTGACTGTCCTTCTCTCTAACAGCTATACCGATTTGGATACAGTTGGGGAAAGGGCAGGCAGTCAGTGCAGGAATCCCCTGTGACTGTCGCCCTCTCTAACAGGTATACCGATTTGGATACAGTTGGGGGAAAGGGCAGGCAGTCAGTGCAGGAATTCCCTGTGACTGTCCCTCTCTCTAACAGGTATACCGATTTGGATACAGTTGGGGGAAAGGGCAGGCAGTCAGTGCAGGAATTCCCTGTGACTGTCCCCCTCTCTAACAGGTATACCGATTTGGATACAGTTGGGGGGTGATAGCCTATCAGGGGTAAACAACAGCAGCCTGAACAATGGCACCACAACTGGCTCTGTTGCTCAGCAGGGGAGGGCAAAGTGCAGGTGAGCGATAGTTACAGGGGTCTCTTCGTAAGGGGCACAGACAGGCGCTTCTGTGGACGTGAAAGAGACTCCAGGATGGTGTGTTGCCTCCCTGGTACCAGGGTCAAGGATGTCGCTGAATAAGCACAGGGCATTTTGATCTCTATAAATTTAGATTACCCAATTCATTTTTTCCAATTAAGGGGCAATTTAGCGCGACCAATCCACCTAACCTGCACATCTTTGGGTTGTGGGGACGAAACCCACGCAGACACAGGGAGAATGTCCAAACTCCACATGGACAGTGACCCAGGGCCGGGATCGAACCTGGGACCTCGGCGCGGTGAGGCAGCAGGGCTAACCCACTGCACCACCGTGCCGCCCGGCACAGGGCATTCTGTAGGGGGAGGGTGAACAGCCAGAGGTGGTGGTACACACAGGTACTAATGTCACAGGCAGGAAGGGGGATGAGGTTCTGCAGAAGGAGTGCAGGGATTTATTTAATAATCAGGACCTTTAGGGTGGTAATCTGCGGATTACTCCCTGCGCCACGTGGCAGTGAGGTTAGAAATAGGAGGATAGAGCCGCTAAACTCGCGGCTACACTGGTGATGTAGGAGGGAAGGGATAGTTAGACCATCTCACCCCCCCCATACTGCCCATTCCTCCCTCACCGAGACCCCCCCCCCCAATACGGCCCATTCCTCCCTCACCGAGAGCCCCCACAAACCGAGACCCCCCCCCCCAATACGGCCCATTCCTCCCTCACCGAGAGCCCCCACCCACCGAGACCCCCCCCCCCCAATACGGCCCATTCCTCCCTCACCGAGACCCCCCCTCCCCCAAAACGGCCCATTCCTCCCTCACCCACCGAGCACCCCCACCCCCCCCTCCTCCCTGCGATTGAAGGTGCGTTTGGCCACTCTCACCCCCTACGAGGAAAGGGCCATGGAAGCTACGGGGGTGGTCGAGGACAGATGGCGTGTCACACGTGTGTTGTTAGCGCCATACAGCCAGCCCCCCCCCCCTCCCACTGACCACATGTCCATTTTCCCACAGCTGACCCTGCTGGTGCTCCAGGTGGCTTCCCCATCCCTGCTTCCCATGGGAATACCTCGGAGGAGAGCTCCGAGGAAACCACCTGGTACCCGTCACAGCTGGTGCAGAACGATAGGGAGCGGCCGTGAGGTTCAGAGCGGGAGATTTCAGCGATGCCCCAGCAGGTCCGTAGCCGATTGGACGAGCCCCTGAGGCCACGAATGCAGGATAGGGCGCCTCGGTAATGAGTGGTACTGAGGCCAACACTGCTGGGGTGGCGACCACAACGGAGAGCCAGGGGCACGACGCTGGCACCGTGAGGGTCAGTCGGTGACAGCCATGGCTGAGGGACTCGACAGTGTGACTCAGTCGCTGGGGAGGGATGTGACCCAGAACCAGGTGGGCATTGCCGAGACCCACAGCATGTCCCAGTCACGGAGGGGCATCGCCGAGACCCACAGCATGTCCCAGTCACGGAGGGGCATCGCCGAGACCCACAGCATGTCCCAGTCACGGAGGGGCATCGCCGAGACCCACAGCATGTCCCAGTCACGGAGGGGCATCGCCGAGACCCACAGCATGTCCCAGTCACGGAGCGGCATCGCCGAGACCCCTCCACAGCATGTCCCAGTCACGGAGGGGCATTGCCGAGGGCCCACAGCATGTCCCAGTCACGGAGGGGCATTGCCGAGACCCACAGCATGTCCCAGTCACGGAGGGGCATCGCCGAGACCCACAGCATGTCCCAGTCACGGAGGGGCATTGCCGAGACCCACAGCATGTCCCAGTCACGGAGGGGCATCGCCGAGACCCCTCCACAGCATGTTCCAGTCACGGAGGGGCATCGCCGAGACCCACAGCATGTCCCAGTCACGGGGGGGCATTGCCGAGACCCACAGCATGTCCCAGTCACGGAGGGGCATCGCCGAGACCCACAGCATGTCCCAGTCACGGAGGGGCATCGCCGAGACCCACAGCATGTCCCAGTCACGGAGGGGCATCGCCGAGACCCACAGCATGTCCCAGTCACGGAGGGGCATCGCCGAGACCCACAGCATGTCCCAGTCACGGAGGGGCATTGCCGAGACCCACAGCATGTCTCAGTCACGGAGGGGCATCGCCGAGACCCACAGCATGTCCCAGTCACGGAGGGGCATCGCCGAGACCCACAGCATGTCCCAGTCACTGAGGGGCATTGCCGAGACCCCTCCACAGCATGTCCCAGTCACGGAGGGGCATTGCCGAGACCCACAGCATGTCCCAGTCACGGAGGGGCATCACCGAGACCCACAGCATGTCCCAGTCACGGAGGGGCATCACCGAGACCCACAGCATGTCCCAGTCACGGAGGGGCATTGCCGAGACCCCTCCACAGCATGTCCCAGTCACAGAGGGGCATCGCCGAGACCCACAGCATGTCCCAGTCACGGAGGGGCATCGCCGAGACCCACAGCATGTCCCAGTCACGGAGGGGCATTGCCGAGACCCACAGCATGTCCCAGTCACGGAGGGCATCGCCGAGACCCACAGCATGTCCCAGTCACGGAGGGGCATCGCCGAGACCCCTCCACAGCATGTCCCAGTCACGGAGGGGCATCGCCGAGACCCCTCCACAGCATGTCCCAGTCACGGAGGGGCATCGCCGAGACCCACAGCATGTCCCAGTCACGGAGGGGCATTGCCCCTCCACAGCATGTCCCAGTCACGGAGGGGCATTGCCGAGACCCACAGCATGTCCCAGTCACGGAGGGGCATTGCCGAGACCCACAGCATGTCCCAGTCACGGAGAGGCATTGCCGAGACCCACAGCATGTCCCAGTCACGGAGGGGCATTGCCGAGACCCACAGCATGTCCCAGTCACGGAGGGGCATCGCCGAGACCCACAGCATGTCCCAGTCACGGAGGGGCATCGCCGAGACCCACAGCATGTCCCAGTCACGGAGGGGCATTGCCGAGACCCACAGCATGTCCCAGTCACGGAGGGGCATTGCCGAGACCCACAGCATGTCCCAGTCACGGAGGGGCATTGCCCCTCCACAGCATGTCCCAGTCACGGAGGGGCATTGCCCCTCCACAGCATGTCCCAGTCACGGAGGGGCATCACCGAGACCCACAGCATGTCCCAGTCACGGAGGGGCATCGCCGAGACCCCTCCACAGCATGTCCCAGTCACGGAGGGGCATTGCCCCCCCACAGCATGTCCCAGTCACGGAGGGGCATCGCCGAGACACACAGCATGTCCCAGTCACGGAGGGGCATCGCCGAGACCCCCCCACAGCATGTCCCAGTCACGGAGGGGCATCGCCGAGACCCACAGCATGTCCCAGTCACGGAGGGGCATCGCCGAGACCCACAGCATGTCCCAGTCACGGAGAGGCATTGCCGAGACCCACAGCATGTCCCAGTCACGGAGGGGCATTGCCCCTCCACAGCATGTCCCAGTCACGGAGGGGCATTGCCCCTCCACAGCATGTCCCAGTCACGGAGGGGCATCACCGAGACCCACAGCATGTCCCAGTCACGGAGGGGCATCGCCGAGACCCCTCCACAGCATGTCCCAGTCACGGAGGGGCATTGCCCCCCCACAGCATGTCCCAGTCACGGAGGGGCATCGCCGAGACCCACAGCATGTCCCAGTCACGGAGGGGCATCGCCGAGACCCCTCCACAGCATGTCCCAGTCACGGAGGGGCATTGCCGAGACCCACAGCATGTCCCAGTCACGGAGGGGCATCGCCGAGACCCACAGCATGTCCCAGTCACGGAGGGGCATTGCCGAGGGCCCACAGCATGTCCCAGTCACGGAGGGGCATCGCCGAGACCCACAGCATGTCCCAGTCACGGAGGGGCATTGCCGAGACCCCTCCACAGCATGTCCCAGTCACGGAGGGGCATTGCCCCACCACAGCATGTCCCAGTCACGGAGGGGCATCGCCGAGACCCACAGCATGTCCCAGTCACGGAGGGGCATTGCCGAGACCCCTCCACAGCATGTCCCAGTCACGGAGGGGCATTGCCGAGACCCCCCCACAGCATGTCCCAGTCACGGAGGGGCATTGCCGAGACCCCCCCACAGCATGTCCCAGTCACGGAGGGGCATCGCCGAGACCCCCCCACAGCATGTCCCAGTCACGGAGGGGCATCGCCGAGACCCACAGCATGTCCCAGTCACGGAGGGGCATCGCCGAGACCCACAGCATGTCCCAGTCACGGAGGGGCATCGCCGAGACCCCTCCACAGCATGTCCCAGTCACGGAGGGGCATTGCCCCTCCACAGCATGTCCCAGTCACGGAGGGGCATCGCCGAGACCCACAGCATGTCCCAGTCACGGAGGGGCATTGCCCCTCCACAGCATGTCCCAGTCACGGAGGGGCATTGCCCCTCCACAGCATGTCCCAGTCACGGAGGGGCATCGCCGAGACCCACAGCATGTCCCAGTCACGGAGGGGCATTGCCGAGACCCCTCCACAGCAAGTCCCAGTCACA
Organism: Scyliorhinus canicula; assembly: GCF_902713615.1. Taxonomy (NCBI): domain Eukaryota; kingdom Metazoa; phylum Chordata; class Chondrichthyes; order Carcharhiniformes; family Scyliorhinidae; genus Scyliorhinus; species Scyliorhinus canicula. The sequence goes on along the minus strand of NW_024055835.1, from coordinate 103,858 downwards.
GAGGGGCATCGCCGAGACCCACAGCATGTCCCAGTCACGGGGGGGGCATTGCCGAGACCCACAGCATGTCCCAGTCACAGAGGGGCATCGCCGAGACCCCTCCACAGCATGTCCCAGTCACGGAGGGGCATTGCCGAGACCCCCCCACAGCATGTCCCAGTCAAGGAGGGGCATCACCGAGACCCACAGCATGTCCCAGTCACAGAGGGGCATTGCCGAGGGCCCACAGCATGTCCCAGTCACGGAGGGGCATTGCCGAGACCCACAGCATGTCCCAGTCACGGAGGGGCATCGCCGAGACCCACAGCCTGTCCCAGTCACGGAGGGGCATTGCCGAGACCCCACAGCATGTCCCAGTCACGGAGGGGCATCGCCGAGACCCCTCCACAGCATGGCCCAGTCACGGAGGGGCATGTCCCAGTCACGGAGGGGCATGTCCCAGTCACAGAGGGGCATCGCCGAGACCCACAGCATGTCCCAGTCACGGGGGGGGCATTGCCGAGACCCACAGCATGTCCCAGTCACGGAGGGGCATCGCCGATACCCACAGCATGTCCCAGTCACGGAGGGGCATCGCCGAGACCCACAGCATGTCCCAGTCACGGAGGGGCATGTCCCAGTCACGGAGGGGCATCGCCGAGACCCACAGCATGTCCCAGTCACGGAGGGGCATCGCCGAGACCCACAGCATGTCCCAGTCACGGAGGGGCATTGCCGAGACCCACAGCATGTCCCAGTCACGGAGGGGCATCGCCGAGACCCACAGCATGTCCCAGTCACAGAGGGGCATCGCCGAGACCCCTCCACAGCATGTCCCAGTCACGGAGGGGCATTGCCGAGACCCCTCCACAGCATGTCCCAGTCACGGAGGGGCATCGCCGAGACCCACAGCATGTCCCAGTCACGGAGGGGCATCGCCGAGACCCCTCCACAGCATGTCCCAGTCACGGAGGGGCATCGCCGAGACCCCTCCACAGCATGTCCCAGTCACGGAGGGGCATTGCCGAGACCCCTCCACAGCATGTCCCAGTCACGGAGGGGCATCGCCGAGACCCCACAGCATGTCCCAGTCACGGAGGGGCATCGCCGAGGGCCCACAGCATGTCCCAGTCACGGAGGGGCATCGCCGAGACCCACAGCATGTCCCAGTCACGGAGGGGCATCGCCGAGACCCACAGCATGTCCCAGTCACGGAGGGGAATCGCCGAGACCCACAGCATGTCCCAGTCACGAAGGGGCATCGCCGAGACCCACAGCATGTCCCAGTCACGGAGGGGCATTGCCGAGGGCCCACAGCATGTCCCAGTCACGGAGGGGCATCGCCGAGACCCACAGCATGTCCCAGTCACGGAGGGGCATCGCCGAGACCCACAGCATGTCCCAGTCACGGAGGGGCATCGCCGAGACCCCTCCACAGCATGTCCCTGTCACAGAGGGGCATCGCCGAGACCCACAGCATGTCCCAGTCACGGAGGGGCATCGCCGAGACCCCTCCACAGCATGTCCCAGTCACGGAGGGGCATTGCCGAGACCCACAGCATGTCCCAGTCACGGAGGGGCATCGCCGAGACCCCTCCACAGCATGTCCCAGTCACGGAGGGGCATCGCCGAGACCCACAGCATGTCCCAGTCACGGAGGGGCATTGCCGAGACCCACAGCATGTCCCAGTCACGGAGGGGCATCGCCGAGACCCACAGCATGTCCCAGTCACGGAGGGGCATCGCCGAGACCTACAGCATGTCCCAGTCACGGAGAGGCATTGCCGGGGCCCACAGCATGTCCCAGTCACGGAGGGGCATTGCCGAGACCCACAGCATGTCCCAGTCACGGAGGGGCATCGCCGAGACCCACAGCATGTCCCAGTCACGGAGGGGCATTGCCGAGACCCACAGCATGTCCCAGTCACGGAGGGGCATCGCCGAGACCCCTCCACAGCATGTCCCAGTCACGGAGGGGCATTGCCGAGACCCCTCCACAACATGTCCCAGTCACGGAGGGGCATCGCCGAGACCCACAGCATGTCCCAGTCACGGAGGGGCATCGCCGAGACCCACAGCATGTCCCAGTCACGGAGGGGCATCGCCGAGACCCCTCCACAGCATGTCCCAGTCACGGAGGGGCATTGCCGAGACCCACAGCATGTCCCAGTCACGGAGGGGCATTGCCGAGACCCCTCCACAGCATGTCCCAGTCACGGAGGGGCATTGCCGAGACCCACAGCATGTCCCAGTCACGGAGGGGCATTGCCGAGACCCACAGCATGTCCCAGTCACGGAGAGGCATTGCCGAGACCCACAGCATGTCCCAGTCACGGAGGGGCATTGCCGAGACCCACAGCATGTCCCAGTCACGGAGGGGCATCGCCGAGACCCACAGCATGTCCCAGTCACGGAGGGGCATCGCCGAGACCCACAGCATGTCCCAGTCACGGAGGGGCATCGCCGAGACCCCACAGCATGTCCCAGTCACGGAGGGGCATTGCCGAGACCCACAGCATGTCCCAGTCACGGAGGGGCATTGCCGAGACCCACAGCATGTCCCAGTCACGGAGGGGCATTGCCCCTCCACAGCATGTCCCAGTCACGGAGGGGCATCGCCGAGACCCACAGCATGTCCCAGTCACTGAGGGGCATCGCCGAGACACACAGCATGTCCCAGTCACGGAGGGGCATCGCCGAGACCCCCCCACAGCATGTCCCAGTCACGGAGGGGCATCGCCGAGACCCACAGCATGTCCCAGTCACGGAGGGGCATTGCCGAGACCCACAGCATGTCCCAGTCACGGAGGGGCATTGCCCCTCCACAGCATGTCCCAGTCACGGAGGGGCATTGCCCCTCCACAGCATGTCCCAGTCACGGAGGGGCATTGCCCCCCCACAGCATGTCCCAGTCACGGAGGGGCATCGCCGAGACCCACAGCATGTCCCAGTCACGGAGGGGCATCGCCGAGACCCCTCCACAGCATGTCCCAGTCACGGAGGGGCATTGCCGAGACCCACAGCATGTCCCAGTCACGGAGGGGCATCGCCGAGACCCACAGCATGTCCCAGTCACGGAGGGGCATTGCCGAGACCCACAGCATGTCCCAGTCACGGAGGGGCATCGCCGAGACCCACAGCATGTCCCAGTCACGGGGGGGCATCGCCGAGACCCACAGCATGTCCCAGTCACGGAGGGGCATTGCCCCACCACAGCATGTCCCAGTCACGGAGGGGCATCGCCGAGACCCACAGCATGTCCCAGTCACGGAGGGGCATTGCCGAGACCCCTCCACAGCATGTCCCAGTCACGGAGGGGCATTGCCGAGACCCCCCCACAGCATGTCCCAGTCACGGAGGGGCATTGCCGAGACCCCCCCACAGCATGTCCCAGTCACGGAGGGGCATCGCCGAGACCCCCCCACAGCATGTCCCAGTCACGGAGGGGCATCGCCGAGACCCACAGCATGTCCCAGTCACGGAGGGGCATCGCCGAGACCCACAGCATGTCCCAGTCACGGAGGGGCATCGCCGAGACCCCTCCACAGCATGTCCCAGTCACGGAGGGGCATTGCCCCTCCACAGCATGTCCCAGTCACGGAGGGGCATCGCCGAGACCCACAGCATGTCCCAGTCACGGAGGGGCATTGCCCCTCCACAGCATGTCCCAGTCACGGAGGGGCATTGCCCCTCCACAGCATGTCCCAGTCACGGAGGGGCATCGCCGAGACCCACAGCATGTCCCAGTCACGGAGGGGCATTGCCGAGACCCCTCCACAGCAAGTCCCAGTCACAGAGGGGCATCGCCGAGACCCACAGCATGTCCCAGTCACGGGGGGGGCATTGCCGAGACCCACAGCATGTCCCAGTCACAGAGGGGCATCGCCGAGACCCCTCCACAGCATGTCCCAGTCACGGAGGGGCATTGCCGAGACCCCCCCACAGCATGTCCCAGTCAAGGAGGGGCATCACCGAGACCCACAGCATGTCCCAGTCACGGAGGGGCATCGCCGAGACCCACAGCATGTCCCAGTCACGGAGGGGCATCGCCGAGACCCACAGCATGTCCCAGTCACAGAGGGGCATTGCCGAGGGCCCACAGCATGTCCTAGTCACGGAGGGGCATCGCCGAGACCCACAGCATGTCCCAGTCACGGAGGGGCATTGCCGAGACCCCTCCACAGCATGTCCCAGTCACGGAGGGTCATCGCCGATACCCACAGCCTGTCCCAGTCACGGAGGGGCATTGCCGAGACCCCACAGCATGTCCCAGTCACGGAGGGGCATCGCCGAGACCCCTCCACAGCATGGCCCAGTCACGGAGGGGCATGTCCCAGTCACGGAGGGGCATGTCCCAGTCACAGAGGGGCATCGCCGAGACCCACAGCATGTCCCAGTCACGGGGGGGGCATTGCCGAGACCCACAGCATGTCCCAGTCATGGAGGGGCATCGCCGATACCCACAGCATGTCCCAGTCACGGAGGGGCATCGCCGAGACCCACAGCATGTCCCAGTCACGGAGGGGCATTGCCGAGACCCACAGCATGTCCCAGTCACGGAGGGGCATTGCCGAGACCCCTCCACAGCATGTCCCAGTCACGGAGGGGCATCGCCGAGACCCACAGCATGTCCCAGTCACGGAGGGGCATGTCCCAGTCACGGAGGGGCATCGCCGAGACCCACAGCATGTCCCAGTCACGGGGGGGGCATTGCCGAGACCCACAGCATGTCCCAGTCACGGGGGGGGCATTGCCGAGACCCACAGCATGTCCCAGTCACGGAGGGGCATCGCCGATACCCACAGCATGTCCCAGTCACGGAGGGGCATCGCCGAGACCCACAGCATGTCCCAGTCACGGAGGGGCATTGCCGAGGGCCCACAGCATGTCCCAGTCACGGAGGGGCATTGCCGAGACCCACAGCATGTCCCAGTCACGGAGGGGCATCGCCGAGACCCACAGCATGTCCCAGTCACGGAGGGGCATCGCCGAGACCCACAGCATGTCCCAGTCACGGAGGGGCATTGCCGAGACCCACAGCATGTCCCAGTCACGGAGGGGCATTGCCGAGACCCACAGCATGTCCCAGTCACGGAGGGGCATCGCCGAGACCCACAGCATGTCCCAGTCACGGGGGGGCATTGCCGAGACCCCACAGCGTGTCCCAGTCACGGAGGGGCATGTCCCAGTCACGGAGGGGCATGTCCCAGTCACAGAGGGACATTGCCGAGGACATCGACACGATGGTGCGGACCATGTGGAGCCGCCAGGGCTGGCAGAACCAGGTGACGCAGGGCACAAAAGCACTGCCCCTCCATCCCAACGTGGACCCCCCAGGGCCCTATGGGCACTGACCGGGAGGAGAAGGTGCCAACCCAGGACCACCGCCGGGGGCATCGAAGGCCACGGCACGCAGCAGGCACGAGGCTGCATGCCGCCCCTGATGTTCATCCTGGAAACACAACCGGACATAGTCGTAGAGCATTCTGGGTACACCGGGTGTGAGCGAGCGCTCAGCGGACAGGCCTGATTATGGCTCAGATTGAGGAGTACCAGCGCCCAGCTCTCTGCGGCACCCCTCTGCCCTCGACAGTGACCCCCTAAACGGTGCCGACACAGTCCCTGGATGTGACACAGACCCTGGGAGGGTGGGGGAGGGATTGGGGAACGGGAGGGGAAGAGGCCCACATCCTATTTCAAGCGGGCGAGGATGAGGGCCACTCCGGGCCTGCCGAACCCTCACCGCTGCGGCCTGCCCTCCAGCCTGCAGGCGGCGCTGTGGGCTCTGCATCGGTCTCCTGTCTCGGCGCGGAGTCATTAGCCAGGGGCCTCAGTGGAAATCCCTTCGCCCCCCCCCCCCCCCAAAGGGCCAGTCACCCATCCTAGGGCACTCCTTGAAGAGGCCGGTGATGTCTGCCTGCCCCCAGGATGTAGCTGTCATCCACACGCCCTGGCAAACGAGCACACACGTGTGCATGATCATGTGTCGGTTGCACACGATGCCCCCCCACCCCCAAGCCTCTGCCATCCAACACCTCCTCTCCATGCACCCTCCCAGGCCACAGCGGGGCCCCCTGGACATTGATTGGACCCCAGACCCCTGCAGTACCTGTCCCCCGTACTGGGTGCTGGCCCCCACCTCCATGCACGCGCCCACTCTCTGGTCACCCATACGCGCTGGGGCCCAGTCCATCTTGTTCGGATTTTGGCCGCTGGGTCCGAGGTGTTGCCCCCTCGCAGTGTTGAGGCATCAGGGTAGCGATCGGGTTGCTAGGCTACAACCCCCACATGCTGCATGGCCCGCCCACCCACAGGTGTCCCCCCGGGAGACGAGTCGTCACGATAGCCTTCAGCCGTGCAGCCTGAGGCCTCCGCGGTCAGTGTGGGGGGGGGGGGGGGGAGGTGTGGGGGGGGGTTATGGGTGGTCAGAGGGGCAGGGAAAGCAAAGATCTCACCTCCTGGGGGGGGGGGTCCCTTTCGCCAGCCCAAAAGGAGTGTAATCGGCGACCACGTGACCTGCTGGGGAGGCGGTTAGATCACGAGAGGCTGGGGGGGGAAGGGGGAGGGGGGGGGGGGGGGTGGAGAGGCTGGGGGGGGGAGGGGAGGGGGTGGAGAGGCTGGGGGGAAGGGGGAGGGGGAGGGGGGGTGGAGAGGCTGGGGGAGGGGGGAGGGGGAGGGGGGAGGGGGGTGGAGAGGCTGGTGGGGGGGGAGGGGGAGGGGGGGTGGGGGGGGGAGGGGGAGGGGGGGTGGAGAGGCTGGGGGGGGAGGGGGGGTGGAGAGGCTGGGGGGGGAGGGGGAGGGGGGAGGGGGGTGGAGAGGCTGGTGGGGGGGGAGGGGGAGGGGGGGGGTGGAGAGGCTGGGGGGGTGGAGAGGCTGGGGGGGGGAGGGGGGAGGGGCTGGGGGGGAAGGGGGAGGGGAGGGGGGTGGAGAGGCTGGGGGGAAGGGGAGGGGGAGGGGGGAGGGGGAGGGGGGGTGGAGAGGCTGGTGGGGGGGGAGGGGGAGGGGGGGGTGGAGAGGCTGTGGGGGTGGAGAGGCTGGGGGGGGGAGAGGGGAGAGACAGGGGTGTCGCTCCTTGTGTGCAGATTGAGTGTGAATGGTGATTATTGGTTTCCCGCCACGCTACGGGGGGGGGGGGGGTTTCCGATTTCGGTAACGGGAGCGGGCCGGTTCGATCACAGGTTGGCACCCAGCATACTTCTCATTCCTGGCCTCTTGCCCGGTTTAACGACCTCATCGCGCTCGCTCTCGAGACGAACCGTCTTCCTTTGTTTCCCCAACCCGTGAAGAGTTTTCTCCCTCAGTCCCATTGACTGCAAATAAAAGCTCGTGGTGCAGAGGGTAGGGTATTGGCATAGATTGAAGGTTGGCGAGCTAACGGGAAACAGTTGGCATCAATGGGTCGACCCTGGCTGTCGGAATGTGACCTGTGGCGTGTCGCAGGGATCAGTGACGTCGACTCAGCTTTTAACAATTTGTATAAATGACTTGGATGAAGAGATTGAAGGTTTGGGAGCTACATTAGCCGTCAACACAAAGATAGGGAGGATAGTAAGTTGTGAAGAGGACATGAGAGAGGTTACCGAGCGGAAGAAGACCTGGCAAATGGAGATATCACGTGGAAAAAGGTGAATCGTCCATTTTGACAGGGAGAATAAAAATGAAGCTTCTTATTGGAACGGTGAGAGATTGCAGAGATCTGAGCTACAGAGGGATCTGGGTGTCCGAGGGCATGAACCACAAAAGGCTGGGGTACGGGTACAGCGAGTGATTGGGAAAGTTAAAGAACGTAGTTGTTTATGGGGAGGGGAATTGGATATAAAAGTCGGGAGGTTGGGATTCGGTTGTCCAGGAGGTTGGAGAGGCCACATCTGGAGTATTGCCCACAGTGTCGGCCTCCTTATTGACGGAAAGGTGTCAATGTGTTGGAATCAGTTCAGGGAAGGTTCACTGGGCTGAATCCAGGAATGGGCGGGGGTTTCTTGTGAGGAGAGTTTGGACGGGCTGGGCTGGTATCCGCTGGAGTTTATCCCAGTCACAGGCCCCTGGATCCAAACCTTTAAGATGCTGAGGGGTGTTGACAGGGTGGATGTGGAGAGGATGTTTCCTCGTGTGGGGGAATCTAGACCGAGGGGGGGAGGGGAGGAATGGGTCACTGTTTAACAATAAGGGATCGCCCATTCCAAACGGAGATGGGGAGGAATAGAACACAGAACATAGAACAGTACAGCACAGAACAGGCCCTTCGGCCCTCGATGTTGTGCCGAGCAATGATCACCCTACTCAAACTCACGCATCCACCCTATACCCGCAACCCAACAACTCCCCCTTAAACTTACTTTTTAGGACACTACGGGCAATTTAGCATGGCCAATCTACCTAACCCACACATCTTTGGACTGTGGGAGGGAACCGGAGCACCCGGAGGAAACCCACGCACACAAGGGGAGGACGTGCAGACTCCGCACAGACAGTGACCCAGCCGGGAACCAAACCTGGGACCCTGGAGCTGTGAAGCATTGATGCTAACCACTATGCTACCGTGCTGCCCCATGTCTCTCAGAGGCTGGGGAGTCTCCGGAACTCTCTTCCTCAAGAAGCAGCGGGAGCAGAATCTGGGAATATTGTTAAGGCAGAGCGGGAGAGATTCCTGATTAACGAGAAGGGAGGGGGGGTGAAAGGTCATCGGGGGGTCGGCAGGAATGTGGGGTCGAGGTTACGATCAGGGGAGGTCGAACAGGCCCGAGGGCAGAGTGACGTCCCTCCTGCTCCTCATTGATATATTTCTATAGGGGCTGGGACTCAGGACGGGGAATGGAGACGGCTATTGTGCTGTGTGTGTGTGTGTTCTGTTATTCACCCTGGGGTAACACGGACTGCAATTGGATGCAGTTATACTGGAAAGCAGACTCCAAACTGTGATGTTAGTTCAATACAACTTCTTAAGCAGTGCACGCAGTTCACTGTGGGTTTGACACTCTACTAATCTAAGTGTGCTAACTATAACTAACTAGACCAGACTAGCTCTGAGCCACGTGTAGAAGGTGCTAACTGATATGTACACCCTGACTGTCACTACAGTTGTCACCAGTGGGAAGAGGCAGAGTGTTGATGCCTCGTGTGTTTATAGTGGGAGGCCATTGTGCTAGTCACCACTGTTGTATTATATTGTATATATGGGTATTACGGTCAGGCCCCTGTACTACAGGTACGGGGGTAGATCCCTGCCTGCTGGCTCCGCCCAGTAGGCGGAGTATAAATGTGTGTGCTCCCCGAACAGCAGCCATTTTGTCAGCTGCTGTAGGAGGCCACACATCTCTGTGTAATAAAGCCTCAATTACACTCTACTCTCGTAGTAATTGATAGTGCATCAACCACCCTCCAGTGTCCTGCCCGGTGATTGGTTGTCTTCTGTCCTGTGTGGCGATTGGCTGCACTGGGTGTCTGTCACTGCCTGTCCGTATCTCATTATGCGTCTGAGTGCCTATCATGACATGTGCGGGTCACAGGGTGGGTCCTGGGATCATGCTGTGCGTGTCTGTGTGTGTTGGGGAAACAGATCTCGGTGTTCAGGCACGGGGTTGAGGATGAGGGCGGGGTCTGGGGCCTGGCCATTCGGGGTTGCGCTCAGAGTGCGACCTGTCACTGACCTGCAGCAATAGCCCCAATCAAGGGCATCAGCAGGAGTTGAATTGGGTGACTCCAGGTCCCGATGATCAGGATCAATCCAAATGGTTCCTTCTGGATAAAGCATTGATCTTGCTTCGTTATCTGAGGGACACGAGGGGGGACATTAATCCAACAATGAAACTGAGAACCACCGAGATCTGAGAGGCTGGATAATATCCAGAGAGGGGACAGGTGAACGAGAGAGAGAGAGAAGAGAGAGAGAGATGTGGGTAATAGGGACAGAGAAGGAGAGAAAAGGAAAAAGAGACAGAGAGAGGCAGAAAGAACCTGGGAGATGTGGTTAACACCACTAGTGGTATATTATACGTATTACGGCACTGCCCGTATATTAGAGGTACAATGGTAAATAGCTGCCTGCTGGCTCCGCCCAGCAGGCGGAGTATAAATGTGAGTGCTCCCCGAGCGGCAGCCATTCTGGTTCCAGCTACAGGAGGCACAACATCTCGTTCAATAAAGACTCAATTATTCTCCTGTTGTGGTAATTGACGGTGCATCAGGGGAGTGAGAGAGAGAGAGAGAGAGAGAGAGAAACAGTGACGTGTGCGGGAGGGACAGAGAGAGAGAGAGAGAGTGAGAGAAAGGGGAAAAGAGAGCGAGAACGAGAGAGATATGGAAGAGAAGGAGAGAGAGAAAGTGAGACAAAGGGAGAGAGAGAGAGAGATATGGGAGAGAGAGAGGGAGAGAGAGAGAGATATGGAAGAGAGGGAGAGAGAGAGGGAGAGAGAGAGAGAGATATATGGAAGGGAGGGAGAGAAGCAGAGTGACAGAGAAAGCGAGAAAGAAAAAGAGAGAGAGATAGATGGACCGAAAGGGAGGGTGAAAGGCAAAGTGAATGAGAAAGAGAGAAAGGGAGTGAGTGAGAGAGAGAGAGAGAGAGAGAGAGAGACTGAAAAAGAGGGCGAGAGGCAGAATGGGCAAGAGAAAGAGAGAGTTGGTGTGAGAGAAAGGGTGGGAGACGGACAGAGCGAGAGCCGGAGAAAGAGAGAGAGAGACCAGAGAGACAGAGGGATATAGAGCTGGAGAGAAAATGTTACAGAGAAAGATATGTCAGAGGGAGATAGAACATAGAACATAGAACGATACAGCGCAGTACAGGCCCTTCGGCCCTCGATGTTGCACCGACATGGAAAAAATCTAAAGGCCATCTAACCTACACTATGCCCTTATCATCCATATGCTTATCCAATAAATTTTTAAATGCCCTCAATGTTGGCGAGTTCACTACTGTTGCAGGTAGGGCATTCCACGGCCTCACCACTCTTTGCGTATAAAACCCACCTCTGACCTCTGTCCTATATCTTTTACCCCTCAATTTAAGGCTATGTCCCCTCGTGCTAGCCACCTCCATCCGCGGGAGAAGGCTCTCGCTGTCCACCCTATCTAACCCTCTGATCATTTTGTATGCCTCTATTAAGTCACCTCTTAACCTTCTTCTCTCTAACGAAACAACCTCAAGTCCATCAGCCTTTCCTCATAAGATTTTCCCTCCATACCAGGCAACATCCTGGTAAATCTCCTCTGCACCCGTTCCAAAGCTTCCACGTCCTTCCTATAATGAGGCGACCAGAACTGTACGCAATACTCCAAATGCGGCCGTACTAGAGTTTTGTACAACTGCAACATGACCTCATGGCTCCGGAACTCAATCCCTCTACCAATAAAGGCCAACACACCATAGGCCTTCTTCACAACCCTATCAACCTGGGTGGCAACTTTCAGGGATCTATGTACATGGACACCGAGATCCCTCTGCTCATCCACACTACCAAGAATTTTACCATTAGCCAAATATTCCGCATTTCTGTTATTGTTTCCAAAGTGAATCACCTCACACTTCTCCACATTAAACTCCATTTGCCACCTCTCAGCCCAGCTCTGCAGCTTATCTATGTCCCTCTGTAACCTGCAACATCCTTCCGCACTGTCTACAACTCCACCGACTTTAGTGTCGTCTGCAAATTTACTCACCCATCCTTCTGCGCCCTCCTCTAGGTCATTTATAAAAATGACAAACAGCAACGGCCCCAGAACAGATCCTTGTGGTACGCCACTCGTAACTGAACTCCATTCTGAACATTTCCCATCAACTACCACTCTCTGTCTTCTTTCAACTAGCCAATTTCTGATCCACATCTCTAAATCACCCTCAATCCCCAGCCTCCGTATTTTCTGCAATAGACGAGAGAGAGAGAGTGACAAAGGGAGAAAGAGATAAGATAGAGAGACAGACTGAGAAACAGATGGAGAGGAGATTGAGTAGTGGAGAGAGAGAGGGGGAAAGAGACAGAGAGGGAGAGAGAGGGAGAGGGAAGGAGAGAGAGGTGGAGGGAGAGAGGGAGAGAGGGAAAGTGCGTGGGAGAGAGAGGGAGAGAGGGTGGAGAGGGGGAAAGAGAGAGGGAGAGGGAAGGAGAGGCAGAGAGAGGGAGACAGAAAGAGAGGGAGACAGAGAGAGGGAGAGGCACGAGAGAGGGACAGAGAGAGAGAGACAGAGAGAGAGAGACAGCGAGAGAGAGAGACAGAGAGGAAGGCGAGGGAGAGGGAAAGAGAGAGGGAGAGAGAGATAGAGAGAGGGAGAGGCACAGAGAGAGGGACAGAGAGAGAGAGACAGTGAGAGAGAGAGAAAGAGAGGAGGGCGAGAGAGAGGGAAAGAGAGAGGGACAGAGAGATAGAGAGAGGGAGAGGCACAGAGAGAGGGACAGAGAGAGAGGCAGGGAGAGGGAGAGGCACAGAGAGAGGGACACAGAGAGAGGGACAGAGAGAGAGAGAGACGGTGAGAGAGAGAGACAGAGAGGAGGGCGAGAGGGAAAGAGAGAGGGAGAGAGAGATAGAGAGAGGGAGAGGCACAGAGAGAGGGACACAGAGAAAGGCAGAGAGAGAGACGGTGAGAGAGAGAGAGACAGAGAGGAGGGCGAGAGAGAGGGAAAGAGAGAGGGCGAGAGAGATAGAGAGAGGGAGAGACACAGAGAGAGGGACAGAGAGAGAGGCAGAGAGAGAGAGGCACAGAGAGAGGGACAGAGAGAGAGAGGCAGAGAGAGAGACAGAGAGGAGGGCGAGAGAGAGGGAAAGAGAGAGGGACAGAGAGATAGAGAGAGGGAGAGAGACAGTGAGAGAGAGAGACAGAGGAGGGCGAGAGAGAGGGAAAGAGAGAGGGAGAGAGAGATAGAGAGAGGGAGAGGCACAGAGAGAGGGACAGAGAGAGAGGCAGAGAGAGGGAGAGGCACAGAGAGAGGGACAGAGAGAGAGGCAGAGAGAGAGAGACGATGAGAGAGAGAGACAGAGAGGCGGGCGAGAGAGAGGGAAAGAGAGAGGGAGAGAGAGATAGAGAGAGGGAGAGAGAGAGAGACAGTGAGAGAGAGAGAGACAGTGAGGAGGGCGAGAGAGAGGGAAAGAGAGAGAGATAGAGGGGGAGAGAGACAGAGAGAGGGAGAGGGAGAGAGAGGGACAGAGAGAGAGAGAGAGAGAGACAGTGAGAGAGAGACGCATTCAGGATACCTACAAATGACTTCTCCACTATTTCGGCTTCCATCCAGCTTCGAATGTTGTTCAGGGCATGAATGGCCTCATTTCTGACAAGTCCAATCTCAGCAATCATCGCCTCAAATTTATTCTGCACACACCAAAAATAAAGGTCAACATTCAAGAGTAAAACATCCCGTAACGTGAAGCAGCCTCACCCACTGGGTGGCAGGCTCTCCCACTGGGTGGCAGACTCTCCCACTGGGTGGCAGCCTCACCCACTGGGTGGCAGACTCTCCCACTGGGTGGCAGGCTCTCCCACTGGGTGGCAGGCTCTCCCACTGGGTGGCAGCCTCACCCACTGGGGGACAGGCTCTCCCACTGGGTGGCAGACCCTCCCACTGGGTGGCAGCCTCACCCACTGGGTGGCAGGCTCTCCCACTGGGGGACAGGCTCTCCCACTGAGTGGCAGACCCTCCCACTGGGGGACAGGCTCTCCCACTGGGTGGCAGACCCTCCCACTGGGTGGCAGGCTCTCCCACTGGGTGGCAGCCTCACCCACAGGGGGACAGACCCTCCCACTGGGTGGCAGACCCTCCCACTGGGTGGCAGGCTCTCCCACTGGGTGGCAGACCCTCCCACTGGGTGGCAGACCCTCCCACTGGGGGACAGACCCTCCCACTGGGTGGCAGGCTCTCCCACTGGGTGGCAGACCCTCCCACTGGGTGGCAGCCTCTCCCACTGGGTGGCAGACCCTCCCACTGGGTGGCAGACCCTCCCACTGGGTGGCAGACCCTCCCACTGGGGGACAGACCCTCCCACTGGGGGACAGACCCTCCCACTGGGGGACAGACCCTCCCACTGGGGGACAGACCCTCCCACTGGGGGACAGACCCTCCCACTGGGTGGGACAGACCCTCCCACTGAGTGACAGACCCTCCCACTGGGGGACAGACCCTCCCACTGGGGGACAGACCCTCCCACTGAGTGACAGACCCACCCACTGGGTGGCAGACCCTCCCACTGGGGACAGACCCTCCCACTGGGGGACAGACCCTCCCACTGGGGGACAGACCCTCTCACTGGGTGGCAGACCCTCTCACTGGGTGGCAGACCCTCTCACTGGGGGACAGACCCTCCCACTGGGTGGCAGACCCTCCCACTGGGTGGCAGACCCTCTCACTGGGGGACAGACCCTCCCACTGGGGGACAAACCCTCCCACTGGGGGACAGACCCTCCCACTGGGTGAGGCAGACTCGCTGGGCTGAAACCCCACAGTTGATTCTCACTGACCTTGCGGAGATCTTTGTACAGAACATTGAGCAGGGCCGCTTCGTTCTCCTGCAGTAACTGGATCAGGGAGTTTAACTGATTGATTCGAAACTCCTCGGATCGGCTCTTCCCATTCATAAAGGCGAGCCGTAACCTCAGCAAAGAGTCAGCAAAGGTCATCATTGTCGAGTGGCGGGACTAGCAACGTCAGAGAACTCTGTAAGAAAGATACAGAGCATTGTGAGCAGAAAGCATCGTAAACAGGGAGCATCGTAAACAGGGAGCATCATTAACAGGGAGCATCGTAAACAGGGAGCATCGTAAACAGGGAGCATCGTAAACAGGCAGCATCATAAACAGGGAGCATCGTAAACAGGGAGCATCATAAACAGGGAGCATCATAAACAGGGAGCATCGTAAACAGGGAGCATCGTAAACAGGCAGCATCATAAACAGGGAGCATCATAAACAGGGAGCATCATAAACAGGGAGCATCGTAAATAGGCAGCAGCTTAAACAGGGAGCATCGTAAACAGGGAGCATCGTAAACAGGGAGCATCAACAACAGCGAGCATCGCAAAAAGGCAGAGGCTTAAACAGGTAGCATCGTAAACAGGGAGCATCGTAAACAGGAAGCATCGTAAACAGGGAGCATCATCAACAGCGAGCATCGTAAACAGGCAGCAGCTTAAACAAGTAGCATCGTAAACAGGGAGCATCGTAAACAGGGAGCATCATAAACAGGGAGCATCATCAACAGGGAGCATCGTAAACAGGGAGCATTGTAAACAGGCAGCATCGTCAACGGGGAGCATCATAAACAGGGAGCATCGTAAACAGGGAGCATCATAAACAGGGAGCATTGTCAACAGGGAGCATCGTCAACAGGGAGCATCGTCAACAGGGAGCATCGTAAACAGAGAGCATCGTAAACGGGGAGCATCATAAACAGGGAGCATCATCAACAGGGAGCATCGTAAACAGGGAGCATCGTAAACAGGCAGCATCGTCAACGGGGAGCATCATAAACAGGCAGCATCGTAAACAGGGAGTATCGTAAACAGGGAGCATTGTAAACAGAGAGCATCGTAAACAGAGAGCATCGTAAACAGGCAGCATCATAGAACATAGAACGATACAGCGCAGTACAGGCCCTTCGGCCCTCGATGTTGCACCGACATGGAAAAAAAACTAAAGGCCATCTAACCTACACTATGCCATTATCATCCATATGCTTATCCAATAAACTTTTAAATGCCCTCAATGTTGGCGAGTTCACTACTGTTGCAGGTAGGGCGTTCCACGGCCTCACCACTCTTTGCGTAAAAATCCTACCTCTGACCTCTGTCCTATATCTATTACCCCTCAATTTAAGGCTATGTCCCCTCGTGCTAGCCACCTCCATCCGCGGGAGAAGGCTCTCGCTGTCCACCCTATCTAACCCTCTGATCATTTTGTATGCTTCTATTAAGTCACCACTTAACCTTCTTCTCTCTAACGAAAACAACCTCAAGTCCATCAGCCTATCCTCATAAGATTTTCCCTCCATACCAGGCAACATCCTGGTAAATCTCCTCTGCACCCGTTCCAAAGCTTCCACGTCCTTCCTATAATGAGGTGACCAGAACTGTATGCAATACTCCATATGCGGCCGTACCAGAGTTTTGTACAACTGCAACATGACCTCATGGCTCCAGAACTCAATCCCTCTACCAATAAAGGCCAACACACCATAGGCCTTCTTCACAACCCTATCAACCTGGGTGGCTTTCAGGGATCTATGTACATGGACACCGAGATCCCTCTGCTCATCCACACTACCAAGAATTTTACCATTGGCCAAATATTCCGCATTCCTGTTATTCTTTCCAA
>NW_024055835.1:56169-87091 GCF_902713615.1 Scyliorhinus canicula | reverse complement strand
GGTGTCCGGGTGTGTGTCCGGGTGTCTGGGTGTCCGGGTGTGTGTCCGGGTGTCTGGGTGTCCGGGTGTCCGGGTGTCCGGGTGTGTGTCCGGGTGTCTGGGTGTCTGGGTGTCCGGGTGTGTGTCTGGGTGTCTGGGTGTCCGGGTGTCTGGGTGTCCGGGTGTCTGGGTGTCCGGGTGTCTGGGTGTCTGGGTGTCCGGGTGTCCTGGGTGTCCGGGTGTCTGGGTGTCCGGGTGTCTGGGTGTCCGGGTGTGTGTCTGGGTGTCCGGGTGTCTGGGTGTCTGGGTGTCCGGGTGTCTGGGTGTCTGGGTGTCTGGGTGTCTGGGTGTCTGGGTGTCCGGGTGTCTGGGTGTCCGGGTGTCTGGGTGTCTGGGTGTCCGGGTGTCTGGGTGTCCGGGTGTGTGTCTGGGTGTCCGGGTGTGTGTCTGGGTGTCTGGGTGTCTGGGTGTCTGGGTGTCCGGGTGTCTGGGTGTCTGGGTGTCTGGGTGTCTGGGTGTCTGGGTGTCTGGGTGTCTGGGTGTCCGGGTGTCTGGGTGTCTGGGTGTCTGGGTGTCTGGGTGTCCGGGTGTCTGGGTGTCTGGGTGTCTGGGTGTCTGGGTGTCTGGGTGTCTGGGTGTCTGGGTGTCCGGGTGTCTGGGTGTCCGGGTGTCCGGGTGTCTGGGTGTCTGGGTGTCCGGGTGTGTGGGTGTCTGGGTGTCTGGGTGTCTGGGTGTCCGGGTGTGTGTCTGGGTGTCCGGGTGTGTGTCTGGGTGTCCGGGTGTGTGTCTGGGTGTCCGGGTGTGTGTCTGGGTGTCCGGGTGTGTGTCTGGGTGTCCGGGTGTCTGGGTGTCCGGGTGTCTGGGTGTCCGGGTGTCCGGGTGTGTGTCTGGGTATGCGGGTGTGTGTCTGGGTGTGTGTCTGGGTGTCCGGGTGTCTGTCTGGGTATATGGGTGTGTGTCTGGGTGTCCGGGTGTCTGTCTGGGTATATGGGTGTGTGTCTGGGTGTCCGGGTGTGTGTCTGGGTGTGTGTCTGGGTGTGTGTCTGGGTGTCTGGGTGTGTGTCTGGGTATGCGGGTGTGTGTCTGGGTGTGTGTCTGGGTGTGTGTCTGGGTATATGGGTGTGTGTCTCAGTGTCCTGTGCTGTTTGGCTTTGTGCGGCTGGTTTGTGGTGAATCTGTCTCCACCTCGGCTTTGAGCACAATCTCCAGATGGCTCAGTTGGCCAACAGGAACGTCTCGGAGTTAACCCTTTGAAGGTGAACACGAATTGGTGAAGAATGCGTACGGTAGGGACAGGTACAGCTTGACATCGGGAGCGAGTGGCTGTCGTTGGAACCTGTGAAAACCAACCTGCTGAGGAATGATGGGTACAGAGAGCTCTCGTTTCGAACCATTTTTTCATGGACTGTTCCGATCTTTGTCAAGGTCCAAGCTGCATTGCTCCCCGCAGGTTGTTGTTTGACCGTTTGATTGGAATCGCCTGTCGCTCGTCCGTGGCGAATGTCACTCAACAGTGGTCAGAGCAACCTGAATAATCTCCAAGTATGAAGGCCGAAATTCCGTTTGCCTTCCTCAGATACAGCAGATACTCAGGAAGGAAGATGGAATTTGGGCCTTTGTGGTAAGGGTTGGAGTATAAAGGTCAGGAAACGTCGCTGCAAATCGACAAGGCAGCTGGAGTATTGTGCACAGTCTCCATCCCCTTCTTTTGAGGAAAGGTGTCCTGGAATTGGGTGCCAGGGTTGCTCGATTGATTCCAGAGATCAGGGCTGGCAATCTCCGTTTCCCACGCCTATTTCATATTCGGCGATCGGGCGGAGAATCTCTTCTGATGCCGAAATCGGAGCCTGTTTGTAGGTTTTGTATGCTTCGCCCCCCCCCACCTCTGAAACAGCGTTATGGGGGTACCATCGGAACGTCCTCAGCGTGTCACCTAAAGGCCCCCCCCCCCCTCCCCCCTTCCCGACGGACGTCTCAGCGGTCGTGAACCCGGCATTGGCGGCTGCGGACTGGGGGGGGTGGGGGGGGGGCCTCAGTGAGGGGATGGGGGGGACTGCTGGTGGGGGTAGCCAGGGGGTGGGGGAGGGGGGTGACCAGGGGTTGGCGAGGGGGGGCGCTATCTGTCAAGTCGAGTCCGTGCAAGGCCAGCGCCACATTTCACGGTGCCGCAGGCCTTTACGTTGTGGAGGCCCGGCGTTTTACGCCTCGCGGCTGCTCGCCCCTCACCGGTCGCAGCATCGGTGAGGGGGCGCCGCCGATTTTAATCCACGTACAACGTCACGGATCCTCCGCACTTCGCCTCACAAACAAAGGATTTGTCGGGTGAGGAGAGACTGAGCAGTTTCGGACGATACTTTCTAGTTTAGAAGAATGCGAGGAGATCGAATTGAGGTACACAGGCTGATAAAAGGCTTAGACCAAGTAGACGTGGAGCCGATCTTCCTCTTGTGGGACAATCTCGACCGAGAGGTCATAGTTTTAGGCTAAGCCATTTGAGGATACGCGAGATTTCAAACAGACATGAGGAGGAATCGCTTCTCTCAATGAGGGACGTGAATCTGTGGTGAATTCGCTATCCCAGGGAGCGGAGGATGCTGGGACAGTGAGGTAATTTCAGGAGGAGATGGACAGATTCTGAATGGGGAATGGGGTGAAGGGTTATGGAGAACAGGCAGGACGGTGGAGTTGAGGCCCCAAGATGAGGATCAGCCACGATCGTATTGAATGGCGGAGCGGACTCGAGGTGCTCAGTCCCCCCACACCTGCCCCCCGGTTCTTACCTTCTTACGTTAAGTTCAAATCTTATTGGGCACTGCCTCAACCTCCAACAGCTGAGGAGCTGCAAGTTGCACTGGACTTGGGAATATCCAACAATCCCGCCCTTGGACCCGTTACTATTTCCGCTCGGCCCTCACTTCCCACTTTCATTCACTTCTCCCTCCGATGTCTTTTTGTCAACTCCTGTCCAGGAGGAACGGTCATGTCGGAGTATCACTGATCCTGTGAGCTCGCACTCATCATCCAGGTTGGGTCTCCGTCTGTCCGAGGATCTTTCACTGCGCCCAGGTGAAGAAACCTGGGGATGAAACACGCCCCTGCCTGACGCCCCCCCCTCCCCCCTCCCTTTTAATCATCTCCACAAATTCACCGGGATCTTTATCAACTTTTTAATTGCTGTGTTTTGCTCCCAAGAAAGATTTCTTATCACTCGAAGATCTTTGTCATCAAGGTCACGAGGCCGGAACGTGCTTATCTTTTTGATCTTATCAAGTGCCTCGCGCTAAAACACATGATTACATCTCGCTTTTAATCTCTGTGGCTTTGTCTGATAGCGATTCTTCTGTCTTCGTTTTAAAGGACGGCGCAGTGGTTAGCACTGTAGCTTCACAGCTCCAGGGTCCCAGGTTCGATTCCCGGCTTGGGTCGCTGTCTGTGCGGAGTCTGCACGTTCTCTCCGTGTCTGCGTGGGTTTCCTCCGGGCGCTCCGGTTTCCTCCCACAAGTCCACAGATGTGCAGGTTGGGCGGATCGGCAGGATCCAAAGAGGTTAGGTAGGGTTACGGGGATAGGGTGGAGGGTGGGGGGGGCTTCAGTAGGCTCTTTCCAAGGGCCGATGCAGACTCGATGGGCCGAATGGCCTCCTTCTGCACTGTAAATTCTCTGATTCTTCTTTGATTCAATCAGAAGCTCCGAGAGAGAGAGGGTGCCCACCCAGCAACCATTTCACCTTCAAGGAGTTCCGACCCAACCTATTTAATATTTCCTCTAATAGCAGTCCCTCCATTACCCACGATCATTCTAGTAAACCTCCTCTGTACTGCCTCCAATGATAATATATCTTTCCTTAAATAAGGGGCCCAAAACTGTACATCGTATTCTAAATGAGTCCTCACCAGTACCTTGATAAGGTTTCCCATGGCAGGTTGATGGAAAAAGTGAAGTCGTATGGGGTTCAGGGTGTACTAGCTAGATGGATAAAGAACTGACTGGGCAACAGGAGACAGAGAGTAGTGGTGGAAGGGAGTGTCTCAAAATGGAGAAAGGTGACTAGTGGTGTTCCACAGGGATCCGTGCTCGGACCACTGTTGTTTGTGATCTACATAAATGACCTGGAGGAAGGTATAGGTGGACTGATTAGCAAGTTTGCAGATGATACTAAGATTGGTGGAGTTGCAGATAGCGAGGAGGACTGTCGGAGAATACAGCAAAATATAGATAGATTGGAGAGTTGGGCAGAGAAATGGCAGATGGAGTTCAATCCAGGCAAATGGAAGGTGATGCATTTTGGAAGATATAATTCAAGAGCGGACTATACAGTCAATGGAAGAGTCCTGGGGAAAATTGATGGACAGAGAGA
Organism: Scyliorhinus canicula; assembly: GCF_902713615.1. NCBI lineage: Eukaryota > Metazoa > Chordata > Chondrichthyes > Carcharhiniformes > Scyliorhinidae > Scyliorhinus > Scyliorhinus canicula. The sequence goes on along the minus strand of NW_024055835.1, from coordinate 82,756 downwards.
TCTGGGAATTCAGGTCCATTGTACCCTGAAGGTGGCAACGCAGGTTGATAGAGTGGTCAAGAAGGCATACAGCATGCTTGCCTTCATTGGACGGGGTATTGAGTACAAGAGTCGGCAGGTCATGTTACAGTTGTATCGGACTTTGGTTAGACCACATTTGGAATACTGCGTGCAGTTCTGGTCGCCACATTACCAGGAGGATGTGGATGCTTTGGAGAGGGTGCAGAGGAGGTTCACCAGGATGTTGCCTGGTATGGAGGGTGCTAGCTATGAAGAAAGGTTGAGTAGATTAGGATTGTTTTCGTTGGACAGACGGAGGTTGAGGGGGGACCTGATTGAGGTCTACAAAATTGTGAGAGGTATGGACAGGGTGGACAGCAACAAGCTTTTTCCAAGAGTGGGGGTGTCAGTTACAAGGGGTCACGATTTCAAGGTGAGAGGGGGAAAGTTTAAGGGAGATGTGCGTGGAAAGTTTTTTACGCAGAGGGTGGTGGGTGCCTGGAATGCTTTGCCAGCGGAGGTGGTAGAGGCGGGCACGATAGCATCATTTAAGAGGCATCTAGACAGGTATATGAACGGGCGGGAACAGAGGGAAGTAGACCTTGGAAAATAGGAGACAGGTTTAGATAAAGTTTCTGGATCGGCGCAGGCTGGGAGGGCCGAAGGGTCTGTTCCTGTGCTGTAATTTTCTTTGTTCTTTGAGAGGTCATAGTTTTAGGCTAAGCCGATTGAGGATACGCAGATTTCAAACAGAGATGAGGAGGAATCGCTTCTCTCAATGAGGGACGTGAATCTGTGGTGAAGTCGCTATCCCAGGGAGCGGAGGATGCTGGGACAGTGAGGTAATTTCAGGAGGAGATGGACAGATTCTGAATGGGGAATGGGGTGAAGGGTTATGGAGGACGGGCAGGACGGTGGAGTTGAGGCCCCAAGATGAGGATCAGCCACGATCGTATTGAATGGTGGAGCGGACTCGAGGTGCTCAGTCCCCCCACACCTGCCCCCCGGTTCTTACCTTCTTACGTTAAGTTCAAATCTTATTGGGCACTGCCTCAACCTCCAACAGCTGAGGAGCTGCAAGTTGCACTGGACTTGGGAATATCCAACAATCCCGCCCTTGGACCCGTTACTATTTCCGCTCGGCCCTCACTTCCCACTTTCATTCACTTCTCCCTCCGATGTCTTTTTGTCAACTCCTGTCCAGGAGGAACGTTCATGTCGGAGTATCACTGATCCTGTGAGCTCGCACTCATCATCCAGGTTGGGTCTCCGTCTGTCCGAGGATCTTTCACTGCGCCCAGGTGAAGAAACCTGGGGACGAAACACTCCCCTGCCTGACCCCCCCCCCCCCCCCCCTTTAATCATCTCCACAAATTCACCGGGATCTTTATCAACTTTTTAATTGCTGTGTTTTGCTCCCAAGAAAGATTTCTTATCACTCGAAGATCTTTGTCATCAAGGTCACGAGGCCGGAATGTGCTTATCTGTTTGATCTTATCAAGTGCCTCGCGCTAAAACACATGATTACATCTCGCTTTTAATCTCTGTGGCTTTGTCTGATAGCGATTCTTCTGTCTTCGTTTTAAAGGACGGCGCAGTGGTTAGCACTGTGGCTTCACAGCTCCAGGGTCCCAGGTTCGATTCCCGGATTGGGTCGCTGTCTGTGCGGAGTCTGCACGTTCTCCCCCCGTGCCTGCGCGGGTTTCCTCCGGGTGCTCCGGTTTCCTCCCACAAGCCCAGAGATGTGCAGGTTGGCTGGATCGGCCATGATCCAAAGAGGTTAGGTAGGGTTACGGGGATAGGGTGGGGGGGGGGGGGGGGGGCCTTAAGTAGGCTCTTTCCAAGGGCCGATGCAGACTCGATGGGCCGAATGGCCTCCTTCTGCACTGTAACTTCTCTGATTCTTCTTTGATTCAATCAGAAGCCACGAGAGAGAGAGGGTGCCCACCCAGCAACCATTCCACCTTTCGCATTTCCACTTTTTGACGGGCCTTTGCGAGAATGAATTGCTCCCGATATCCCGGCTCGGTTCTGAACTTGACGTCGATGGCTTAGCGGCCCTGCTTGGCCAACAGAGCCGGTTTCCCCCCCTCCTCCTCGTTCTGACGGGATCTCTCGTGGTGTTGGACACCACGGTTCAGCATCACATCCAGCCCCCCCTCCCGAGGGTTAATAAAGGGTCAATCAGTAACCTGGTTGGTTACACAATCCGTGATTGTGAGACATGAACCCATCTTAAAAGAAAATACACGTTCCCTAAACCCCTTGGAGCTTCAGGATGAGAGACTGCCCCGACCCCTGTAAGCCGTAAGAAACAGAAACAGGAGGAGGCCGTTCAGCCCCTCAAGAATCTTATCCTGTCACCTCTCATTCTTCTGAACTTCAAGGAGTTCCGACCCAACCTATTTAATCTTTCCTCTAATAGCAGTCCCTCCATTACCCACGATCATTCTAGTAAACCTCCTCTGTACTGCCTCCAATGATAATATATCTTTCCTTAAATAAGGGGCCCAAAACTGTACATCGTATTCTAAATGAGTCCTCACCAGTACCTTGATAAGGTTTCCCATGGCAGGTTGATGGAAAAAGTGAAGTCGTATGTGGTTCAGGGTGTACTAGCTAGATGGATAAAGAACTGGCTGGGCAACAGGAGACAGAGAGTAGTGGTGGAAGGGAGTGTCTCAAAATGGAGAAAGGTGACTAGTGGTGTTCCACAGGGATCCGTGCTCGGACCACTGTTGTTTCTGACATACATAAATGATCTGGACGAAGGTATAGGTGGTCTGATTACCAAGTTTGAAGATGATACTAAGATTGGTGGAGTTGCAGAAAGCGAGGAGGACTGTCAGAGAATACAACAAAATATAGATAGATTGGAAAGTTGGGCAGAGAAATGGCAGTTGGAGTTCAATCCAGGCAAATGCGAGGTGATGCATTTTGGAAGATCTAATTCAAGAGCGGACTATACAGTCAATGGAAGGGTCCTGGGGAAAATTGATGTACAGAGAGATCTGGGAATTCAGGTCCATTCTACCCTGAAGGTGGCAACGCAGGTTGATAGAGTGGTCAAGAAGGCATACAGCATGCTTGCCTTCATCGGATGGGGTATTGAGTACAAGAGTCGGCAGGTCATGTTACAGTTGTACAGGACTTTGGTTCGGCCACATTTGGAATACTGCGTGCAGTTCTGGTCGCCACATTACCAGAAGGATGTGGATGCCTTGGAGAGGGTGCAGAGGAGGTTCACCAGGATGTTGCCTGGTATGGAGGGTGCTAGCTATGAAGAATGGTTGAGTAGATTAGGATTTTCTTTCGTTGGAAAGACGGAGGTTGAGGGGGGACCTGATTGAAGTCTACAAAATGATGAGAGGTATGGACAGGGTGGATAGCAACAAGCTTTTCCCAAGAGTGGAGGTGTCAGTTACAAGGGGTCACGATTTCAAGGTGAGAGGGGGAAAGTTTAAGGGAGATGTGCGTGGAAAGTTTTTTACGCAGAAGGTGGTGGATGCCTGGAACGCTTTACCAGAGGAGGTGGTAGAGGCGGGCACGATAGCATCATTTAAGATGCACCTGGACAGGTATATGAACGGGCGGGAACAGAGGGAAGTAGACCTTGGAAAATAGGAGACAGGTTTAGATAAAGTTTCTGGATCGGCGCAGGCTGGGAGGGCCGAAGGGCCTGTTCCTGAGCTGTAGTTTTCTTTGTTCTTTGAGAGGTCATAGTTTTAGGCTAAGCCGATTGAGGATACGCAGATTTCAAACAGAGATGAGGAGGAATCGCTTCTCTCAATGAGGGACGTGAATCTGTGGTGAATTCGCTATCCCAGGGAGCGGAGGATGCTGGGACAGTGAGGTAATTTCAGGAGGAGATGGACAGATTCTGAATGGGAAATGGGGTGAAGGGTTATGGAGAACAGGCAGGACGGTGGAGTTGAGGCCCCAAGATGAGGATCAGCCACGATCGTATTGAATGGCGGAGCGGACTCGAGGTGCTCAGTCCCCCCACACCTGCCACCCGCTTCTTACCTTCTTACGTTAATTTCAAATCTTATTGGGCGCTGCCTCAACCTCCAACAGCTGGGGAGCTGCAAGTTGCACTGGACTTGGGAATATCCACAATCCCGCCCTTGGACCCGTTACTATTTCCGCTCGGCCCTCACTTCCCACTTTCATTCACTTCTCCCTCCGATGTCTTTTTGTCAACTCCTGTCCAGGAGGAACGGTCATGTCGGAGTATCACTGATCCTGTGAGCTCGCACTCATCATCCAGGTTGGGTCTCCGTCTGTCCGAGGATCTTTCACTGCACCCAGGTGAAGAAACCTGGGGAGGAAACACTCCCCTGCCTGACCCCCCCACCCCCCTCCCCCCTCCCTCTTAATCATCTCCACAAATTCACCGGGATCTTTATCAACTTTTTAATTGCTGTGTTTTGCTCCCAAGAAAGATTTCTTATCACTCGAAGATCTTTGTCATCAAGGTCACGAGGCCGGAATGTGCTTATCTTTTTGATCTTATCAAGTGCCTCGCGCTAAAACACATGATTACATCTCGCTTTTAATCTCTGTGGCTTTGTCTGATAGCGATTCTTCTGTCTTCGTTTTAAAGGACGGCGCAGTGGTTAGCACTGTAGCTTCACAGCGCCAGGGTCCCAGGTTCGATTCCCGGATTGGGTCGCTGTCTGTGCGGAGTCTGTACGTTCTCCCCCGTGCCTGCGCGGGTTTCCTCCGGGTGCTCCGGTTTCCTCCCACAAGCCCAGAGATGTGCAGGTTGGGTGGATTGGCCATGATCCAAAGAGGTTAGGTAGGGTTACGGGGATAGGGTGGAGGGGGAGGGGGGGCTTCAGTAGGCTCTTTCCAAGAACCGATGCAGACTCGATGGGCCGAATGGCCTCCTTCTGCACTGTAAATTCTCTGATTCTTCTTTGATTCAATCAGAAGCTCCGAGAGAGAGAGGGTGCGCACCCAGCAACCATTTCACCTTTCGCATTTCCACTTCTTGACAGGCCTTTGCGAGAATGAATTGCTCCCGATATCCCGGCTCGGTTCTGAACTTGACGTCGATGGCTTAGCGGCCCCGCTTGCCAACAGAGCCGGTTTCCCCCCCCCCTCCTCGTTCTGACGGGATCTCTCGTGGTGTTGGACACCACGGTTCAGCGTCACATCCAGCCCCCCCTCCCGAGGGTTAATAAAGGGTCAATCAGTAACCTGGTTGGTTACACAATCCGTGATTGTGAGACATGAACCCATCTTAAAAGAAAATGCACGTTCCCTAAACCCCTTGGAGCTTCAGAATGGAGACTGCCCCGACCCCTGTAAGCCGTAAGAAACAGAAACAGGAGGAGGCCGTTCAGCCCCTCGAGAATCTTATCCTATCACCTCTCATTCTTCTGAACTTCAAGGAGTTCCGACCCAACCTATTTAATCTTTCCTCTAATAGCAGTCCCTCCATTACCCACGATCATTCTAGTAAACCTCCTCTGTACTGCCTCCAATGATAATATATCTTTCCTTAAATAAGGGGCCCAAAACTGTACATCGTATTCTAAATGAGTCCTCACCAGTACCTTGATAAAGTTTCCCATGGCAGGTTGATGGAAAAAGTGAAGTTGTATGGGGTTCAGGGTGTACTAGCTAGGTGGATAAAGAACTGGCTGGGCAACAGGAGACAGAGAGTAGTGGTGGAAGGGAGTGTCTCAAAATGGAGAAGGGTGACTAGTGGTGTTCCACAGGGATCCGTGCTCAGACCACTGTTGTTTGTGACATACATAAATGATCTGGAGGAAGGTATAGGTGGTCTGATTAGCAGGTTTGCAGATGATACTAAGATTGGTGGAGTTGCAGATAGCGAGGAGGACTGTCAGAGAATACAACAAAATATAGATAGATTGGAGAGTTGGGCAGAGAAATGGCAGATGGAGTTCAATCCAGGCAAATGCGAGGTGATGCATTTTGGAAGATCTAATTCAAGAGCGGACTATACAGTCAATGGAAGAGTCCTGGGGAAAATTGATGTACAGAGAGAGCTGGGTGTTCAGGTCCATTGTACCCTGAAGGTGGCAACGCAGGTTGATAGAGTGGTCAAGAAGGCATACAGCATGCTTGCCTTCATCGGACGGGGTATTGAGTACAAGAGTCGGCAGGTCATGTTACAGTTGTATCGGACTTTGGTTAGGCCACATTTGGAATACTGCGTGCAGTTCTGGTCGCCACATTACCAGAAGGATGTGGATGCCTTGGAGAGGGTGCAGAGGAGGTTCACCAGGATGTTGCCTGGTATGGAGGGTGCTAGCTATGAAGAATGGTTGAGTAGATTAGGATTTTCTTTCGTTGGAAAGACGGAGGTTGAGGGGGGACCTGATTGAAGTCTACAAAATGATGAGAGGTATGGACAGGGTGGAGAGCAACAAGCTTTTTCTAAGAGTGGGGGTGTCAGTTACAAGGGGTCACGATTTCAAGGTGAGAGGGGGAAAGTTTAAGGGAGATGTGCATGGAAAGTTTTTTACGCAGAAGGTGGTGGATGCCTGGAACGCGTTACCAGAGGAGGTGGTAGAGGCGGGCACGATAGCATCATTTAAGATGCACCTGGACAGGTATATGAACGGGCGGGAACAGAGGGAAGTAGACCTTGGAAAATAGGAGACAGGTTTAGATAAAGTTTCTGGATCGGCGCAGGCTGGGAGGGCCGAAGGGCCTGTTCCTGAGCTGTAGTTTTCTTTGTTCTTTGAGAGGTCATAGATTTAGGCTAAGCCGATTGAGGATACGCAGATTTCAAACAGAGATGAGGAGGAATCGCTTCTCTCAATGAGGGACGTGAATCTGTGGTGAATTCGCTATCCCAGGGAGCGGAGGATGCTGGGACAGTGAGGTAATTTCAGGAGGAGATGGACAGATTCTGAATGGGAAATGGGGTGAAGGGTTATGGAGAACAGGCAGGACGGTGGAGTTGAGGCCCCAAGATGAGGATCAGCCACGATCGTATTGAATGGCGGAGCGGACTCGAGGTGCTCAGTCCCCCCACACCTGCCACCCGCTTCTTACCTTCTTACGTTAATTTCAAATCTTATTGGGCGCTGCCTCAACCTCCAACAGCTGGGGAGCTGCAAGTTGCACTGGACTTGGGAATATCCACAATCCCGCCCTTGGACCCGTTACTATTTCCGCTCGGCCCTCACTTCCCACTTTCACTCACTTCTCCCTCCGATGTCTTTTTGTCAACTCCTGTCCAGGAGGAACGGTCATGTCGGAGTATCACTGATCCTGTGAGCTCGCACTCATCATCCAGGTTGGATCTCCGTCTGTCCGAGGATCTTTCACTGCGCCCAGGTGAAGAAACCTGGGGAGGAAACACTCCCCTGCCTGACCCCCCCCCCCGCGCTCCCCCGCCATTATTCATCTCCTCAAATTCACCGGGATCTTTATCAACTTTTTAATTGCTGTGTTTTGCTCCCAAGAAAGATTTCTTATCACTCGAAGATCTTTGTCATCAAGGTCACGAGGCCGGAACGTGCTTATCTTTTTGATCTTATCAAGTGCCTCGCGCTAAAACACATGATTACATCTCGCTTTTAATCTCTGTGGCTTTGTCTGATAGCGATTCTTCTGTCTTCGTTTTAAAGGACGGCGCAGTGGTTAGCACTGTAGCTTCACAGCTCCAGGGTCCCAGGTTCGATTCCCGGATTGGGTCGCTGTCTGTGCGGAGTCTGCACGTTCTCCCCCCGTGCCTGCGCGGGTTTCCTCCGGGCGCTCCGGTTTCCTCCCACAAGCCCAGAGATGTGGAGGTTGGCTGGATCGGCCGGGATCCAAAGAGGTTAGGTAGGGTTACGGGGATAGGGTGGAGGGGGAGGGGGGGCTTCAGTAGGCTCTTTCCAAGGACCGATGCAGACTCGATGGGCCGAATGGCCTCCTTCTGCACTGTAAATTCTCTGATTCTTCTTTGATTCAATCAGAAGCTCCGAGAGAGAGAGGGTGCCCACCCAGCAACCATTTCACCTTTCGCATTTCCACTTCTTGACAGGCCTTTGCGAGAATGAATTGCTCCCGATATCCCGGCTCGGTTCTGAACTTGACGTCGATGGCTTAGCGGCCCTGCTTGGCCAACAGAGCCGGTTTCCCCCCCCCCCCTCCTCGTTCTGACGGGATCTCTCGTGGTGTTGGACACCACGGTTCAGCGTCACATCCAGCCCCCCCTCCCGAGGGTTAATAAAGGGTCAATCAGTAACCTGGTTGGTTACACAATCCGTGATTGTGAGACATGAACCCATCTTAAAAGAAAATGCACGTTCCCTAAACCCCTTGGAGCTTCAGAATGGAGACTGCCCCGACCCCTGTAAGCCGTAAGAAACAGAAACAGGAGGAGGCCGTTCAGCCCCTCGGGAATCTTATCCTATCACCTCTCATTCTTCTGAACTTCAAGGAGTTCCGACCCAACCTATTTAATCTTTCCTCTAATAGCAGTCCCTCTATTACCCACGATCATTCTAGTAAACCTCCTCTGTACTGCCTCCAATGATAATATATCTTTCCTTAAATAAGGGGCCCAAAACTGTACATCGTATTCTAAATGAGTCCTCACCAGTACCTTGATAAAGTTTCCCATGGCAGGTTGATGGAAAAAGTGAAGTTGTATGGGGTTCAGGGTGTACTAGCTAGGTGGATAAAGAACTGGCTGGGCAACAGGAGACAGAGAGTAGTGGTGGAAGGGAGTGTCTCAAAATGGAGAAGGGTGACTAGTGGTGTTCCACAGGGATCCGTGCTCAGACCACTGTTGTTTGTGACATACATAAATGATCTGGAGGAAGGTATAGGTGGTCTGATTAGCAGGTTTGCAGATGATACTAAGATTGGTGGAGTTGCAGATAGCGAGGAGGACTGTCAGAGAATACAACAAAATATAGATAGATTGGAGAGTTGGGCAGAGAAATGGCAGATGGAGTTCAATCCAGGCAAATGCGAGGTGATGCATTTTGGAAGATCTAATTCAAGAGCGGACTATACAGTCAATGGAAGAGTCCTGGGGAAAATTGATGTACAGAGAGAGCTGGGTGTTCAGGTCCATTGTACCCTGAAGGTGGCAACGCAGGTTGATAGAGTGGTCAAGAAGGCATACAGCATGCTTGCCTTCATCGGACGGGGTATTGAGTACAAGAGTCGGCAGGTCATGTTACAGTTGTATCGGACTTTGGTTAGGCCACATTTGGAATACTGCGTGCAGTTCTGGTCGCCACATTACCAGAAGGATGTGGATGCCTTGGAGAGGGTGCAGAGGAGGTTCACCAGGATGTTGCCTGGTATGGAGGGTGCTAGCTATGAAGAATGGTTGAGTAGATTAGGATTTTCTTTCGTTGGAAAGACGGAGGTTGAGGGGGGACCTGATTGAAGTCTACAAAATGATGAGAGGTATGGACAGGGTGGAGAGCAACAAGCTTTTTCTAAGAGTGGGGGTGTCAGTTACAAGGGGTCACGATTTCAAGGTGAGAGGGGGAAAGTTTAAGGGAGATGTGCATGGAAAGTTTTTTACGCAGAAGGTGGTGGATGCCTGGAACGCGTTACCAGAGGAGGTGGTAGAGGCGGGCACGATAGCATCATTTAAGATGCACCTGGACAGGTATATGAACGGGCGGGAACAGAGGGAAGTAGACCTTGGAAAATAGGAGACAGGTTTAGATAAAGTTTCTGGATCGGCGCAGGCTGGGAGGGCCGAAGGGCCTGTTCCTGAGCTGTAGTTTTCTTTGTTCTTTGAGAGGTCATAGATTTAGGCTAAGCCGATTGAGGATACGCAGATTTCAAACAGAGATGAGGAGGAATCGCTTCTCTCAATGAGGGACGTGAATCTGTGGTGAATTCGCTATCCCAGGGAGCGGAGGATGCTGGGACAGTGAGGTAATTTCAGGAGGAGATGGACAGATTCTGAATGGGAAATGGGGTGAAGGGTTATGGAGAACAGGCAGGACGGTGGAGTTGAGGCCCCAAGATGAGGATCAGCCACGATCGTATTGAATGGCGGAGCGGACTCGAGGTGCTCAGTCCCCCCACACCTGCCCCCCGCTTCTTACCTTCTTACGTTAATTTCAAATCTTATTGGGCGCTGCCTCAACCTCCAACAGCTGGGGAGCTGCAAGTTGCACTGGACTTGGGAATATCCACAATCCCGCCCTTGGACCCGTTACTATTTCCGCTCGGCCCTCACTTCCCACTTTCACTCACTTCTCCCTCCGATGTCTTTTTGTCAACTCCTGTCCAGGAGGAACGGTCATGTCGGAGTATCACTGATCCTGTGAGCTCGCACTCATCATCCAGGTTGGATCTCCGTCTGTCCGAGGATCTTTCACTGCGCCCAGGTGAAGAAACCTGGGGAGGAAACACTCCCCTGCCTGACCCCCCCCCCCCGCGCTCCCCCGCCATTATTCATCTCCTCAAATTCACCGGGATCTTTATCAACTTTTTAATTGCTGTGTTTTGCTCCCAAGAAAGATTTCTTATCACTCGAAGATCTTTGTCATCAAGGTCACGAGGCCGGAACGTGCTTATCTTTTTGATCTTATCAAGTGCCTCGCGCTAAAACACATGATTACATCTCGCTTTTAATCTCTGTGGCTTTGTCTGATAGCGAATCTTCTGTCTTCGTTTTAAAGGACGGCGCAGTGGTTAGCACTGTGGCTTCACAGCGCCAGTGTCCCAGGTTTGATTCCCGGATTGGGTCGCTGTCTGTGCGGAGTCTGCACGTTCTCCCCCCCGTGTCTGCGTGGGTTTCCTCCGGGTGCTCCGGTTTCCTCCCACAGTCCAAAGATGTGCAGGTTGGGTGGATTGGCCATGATCCAAAGAGGTTAGGTAGGGTTACGGGGATAGGGTGGGGGGGGGGGGGGGCTTCAGTAGGCTCTTTCCAAGGGCCGATGCAGACTCGATGGGCCGAATGGCCTCCTTCTGCACTGTAAATTCTCTGATTCTTCTTTGATTCAATCAGAAGCTCGGAGAGAGAGAGGGTGCGCGTCCAGCAACCATTTCAGCTTTCGCATTTCCACTTCTTGACAGGCCTTTGCGAGAATGAATTGCTCCCGATATCCCGGCTCGGTTCTGAACTTGACGTCGATGGCTTAGCGGCCCTACTTGGCCAACAGAGCCGGTTTCCCCCCCCCCTCCTCGTTCTGACGGGATCTCTCGTGGTGTTGGACACCACGGTTCAGCGTCACATCCAGCCCCCCCTCCCGAGGGTTAATAAAGGGTCAATCAGTAACCTGGTTGGTTACACAATCCGTGATTGTGAGACATGAACCCATCTTAAAAGAAAATGCACGTTCCCTAAACCCCTTGGAGCTTCAGAATGGAGACTGCCCCGACCCCTGTAAGGCGTAAGAAACAGAAAGAGGAGGAGGCCGTTCAGCCCCTCGAGAATCTTATCCTATCACCTCTCATTCTTCTGAACTTCAAGGAGTTCCGACCCAACCTATTTAATCTTTCCTCTAATCGCAGTCCCTCCATTACCCACGATCATTCTAGTAAACCTCCTCTGTACTGCCTCCAATGATAATATATCCTTCCTTAAATAAGGGGCCCAAAACTGGACATCGTATTCTAAATGAGTCCTCACCAGTTCCTTGATAAGGTTTCCCATGGCAGGTTGATGGAAAAAGTGAAGTCGTATGGGGTTCAGGGTGTACTAGCTAGATGGATAAAGAACTGGCTGGGCAACAGGAGAGAGAGAGTAGTGGTGGAAGGGCGTGTCTGAAAATGGAGAAAGGTGACTTGTGGTGTTCCACAAGGATCCGTGCTCGGACCACTGTTGTTTGTGACATATATAAATGACCTGGACGAAGGTATAGGTGGTCTGATTAGCAAGTTTACAGATGATACTAAGATTGGTGGAGTTGCAGATAGCGAGGAGGACTGTCAGAGAATACAACAAAATATAGATAGATTGGAGAGTTGGGCAGAGAAATGGCAGATGGAGTTCAATCCAGGCAAATGCGAGGTGATGCATTTTGGAAGATCTAATTCAAGAGCGGACTATACGGTCAATGGAAGAGTCCTGGGGAAAATTGATGTACAGAGAGATCTAGGACTTCAGGTCCATTGTACCCTGAAGGTGGCAACGCAGGTTAATAGAGTGGTCAAGAAGGCATATAGCATGCTTGCCTTCAACAGACGGGGTATTGAGTACAAGAGTTGGCAGGTCATGTTACAGTTGTATAGGGCTTTGGTTAGGCCACATTTGGAATACTGCGTGCAGTTCTGGTCGCCACATTACCAGAAGGATGTGGATGCTTTAGAGAGGGTGCAGAGGAGGTTCACCAGGATGTTGCCTAGTATGGAGGGTGCTAGCTATGAAGAAAGGTTGAGTAGATTAGGATTGTTTTCCTTGGAAAATCAGAGGTTGAGGGGGGACCTGATTGAGATCTACAAAATGATGAGAGGTATGGACAGGGTGGATAGCAAAATGCTTTTTCCAAGAGTGGGGGTGTCAATTACAAGGGGGGTCACAATTTCAAAGTGAGAGGGGGAAAGTTTAAGGGAGATGTGCGTGGAAAGTTTTTTACGCAGAGGGTGGTGGGTGCCTGGGACGCTTTACCAGCAGAGGTGGTAGAGTCGGCCAAGATAGCATCATTTAATATGCATCTAGACAGGTATATGAACGGGCGGGGAACAGAGGGAAGTAGACCTTGGAAAATAGGCGACAGGTTTAGATAAAGGATCTCGATCGGCGCAGACTGGGCGGGCTGAAGGGCCTGTTCCTGTTCTGTAATTTTATTTGTTCTTTGTTCTTGTACAGCTACAGAAACACCTCTTTAATGCTCCAGTCCCTTGACATACAAGCCAGCATTCCATTGGCCTCCCCATAACCTCCTGCTCCTTTCATTAGTATATAAGTGAATGTTGGAGTCAGCTGACCTCAGACTGCCTGGAGAGCTGGAAGAGAGAGGTTGCTTGTGCATGATCATACTGTTATTACCTGAACAATGACCCGCGTCCCTGTGTGCTGCCGCTTTCTGCTGTATCTCTCCATTTAAATAATAATCCCCCTTCTCTTTCTCCCAAATTTAACAATCTCACATTTTCCCACATTGAATTCCGTTTGTCAATTTTCTGCCCATTCTCTTAATCACCCGGGCTCCAGTGCGCAGAGTCTGTGACCAAGACAACAGGAACCTGGCCGACTGTACCCAGGGCTCAGTGAGATGAGTCTCGTTGTTCGTCCGTATTGGTTGTTTACCGTCTGATCTGAAACTGTCTACGTTGTTGAACTTGAGAATCCTTTCCGATGAACCAACCAGCAGATGACGCAATGAGAGGGAACTTTATTTTGGCCAGCTGTACATCTTCCTTGTCTAACCATTGTGATGATATCATGGTTGTGTTGCAATTCATCGACTGACCACTAGGAGTCTCATTAGTATATAAGTAAATGCGAGACTCAGGTGACCTCAGACTGGCTGGAGGGAGCTGGAAGAGAGGTTGCTTGTGCATGATCATACTGCTATTCATCTGTTGTTTTGTATATAGTTAACCCACAGTTCATGTTAATAAATCATTTATAGCTTTAGCTACCAGTTTCTTATATAAATCAGGCCATCTGACAATAATATTACATGGTACCAGGTTTGACTGCAGACGATTTTACTTTAGAGGGGCAGCATGGTCAGCATGGGCTGTAGGGCCTGTTTCTGTGCTGTACTTTTCTTTGTTCTTTGGCTGGATGGTATTAGACACGGAAAACAATTGGCATGCCCGAGGTCCACAGAGATTTGAAGATTTTCCGGACTGCAGTATTAACAGCAAGGAAGTTACCAATGAGTCTCAGATTTCATAGAAAAGCTGTTTTCATAGAATTTGCAGTGCAGAAGGAGGCCATTCGGCCCATCGAGTCTGCACCGGCTCTTGGAAAGAGCACCCTACCCAAGGTCAACACCTTCACCTTACCCCCATAACCCAGTAACCCCACCCAACACTAAGGGCAATTTTGGACACTAAGGGCAATTTATCACGGCCAATCTCCCTAACCTGCACATCTTTGGACTGTGGGAGGAAACCAGAGCACCCGGAGGAAACCCACGCACACACGGGGAGGATGTGCAGACTCCACACAGACAGTAACCCAAGCTGGAATCGAACCTGGGACCCTGGAGCTGTGAAGCAATTGCGCTAACCACCATGCTACCGTGCTGCAATGTGGACAGCAACTGGTGTGCGTTTAAACAATAATTGAATATGTTTCTTACTGTAGTAAATTTAGAGATCATCAGATTTGCGTAAGATAGTGATGCTCCTAATCGAGACAGGGCCCAATGTAATTACTGTGTTTGATATGTTCAAGTGATTGGGCAGCACGGTGGCCTAGTGGTTAGCACTGCTGCCTCACGGCGCCGAGGTCCCAGGTTCGATCCCGGCTCTGGGTCACTGTCCGTGTGAAGTTTGCACATTCTACCAGTGTCCGCGTGGGTTTCACCCCCACAATCCAAACATGTGGAGAGTAAGGTGGATTGGCCATGCTAAATTGCCCCTTAATTGGAAAAAAATAATTGGGTAATCTAAATTTTAAAAAAAATGTTCAAGTGATGAAGATGGAAAAATTTTTGACAAAGTATTTTGAAGGTTTGATGAAGATTGCACCCCCGGAAAAATTAAATTTATGAACGCTATGTGTTTAGATCACGTTTACCGAAGACAGAGTGGGTCGATAGATCAGTTCGTCGCTGATTTAAAATCTAAAACCTGTAACTTTTCTGTGGTAGAATCGTCCATGATTCGAGACCAGATTGTGTTTGGTGTGAATGAGAATAAACTGAGGGGAACGTTTTCTGAGGAAATTGGAGCTGCCTTTGGAAGAAACAGTTAAGAATTTGTCAGGCTCACGAGCTAACGAAACAGCGTTCCAAAATGTTTTCTCAGTCACAGCGGCGTCTTCTTGGAGGAGAAAAGGCGGGAAACTTCAAAAAAAGGCGGGAAAGGTTTCTGCAGCTCCTCGCGCACCAGCAAACAGGATAAATATCAGGACAAAGTATTGCTGTGCAAAACATGTGGTCAAGCATTTGGCAAATTTGTTCCAGATGCAGAGGAAAAAAACTTTGCTGAGAATTCTCACTCTAGGCTCCACCCCAGATCAGTCAGCACAGTGGAAGACACAGTCGCCAGTAATGGAACATCATTGTTTATCGCAGTAATAACAGACAAGAAGAATTTTTTGGAGACGTCAAAAGACTCTCCGGGACTTAAAATGATGCAAACTGATACTCCATGTAAAATAAATGTGATTTATGAGAACAAACGGCTGCTACCAGTTGAACTGAATGGCACTTGAAGTTAGATACTGGTGATAAAGCCAATTTAATCAGCATGACTGATTTAAAAAATCAAAAAATTCAGCCGATCAGATGGAATCATAAAATATCTCAGAGATTACGAATGGGATTCTCCGACCCCCGCCGGGTTGGAGAATCCCTGGGAGGGGGGGGGTGCGAAAACCACCCCGCTGCTCCGACGCCGGCTGTCGCATTCTCCGGTGCCGGATTTTGGGCCGGTGCGGGGTTTGCGCCGTGCTGGTCGGGGCCTATTGGCAGCGGCCCTCCCCCGGCAATTCCCAGGGCCCCAATGGGCTGAGCGGTCGTTGTTTCCTGGCCAGTCCCGCCGGCGTGAAATGGACATGGTCCATCACGGCGGGGCCTGGCTTGTAGGCTGGCTAGGTGAGTCCTCAGGAGGGCACAGGGGGGATCCGGTGCCGGGGGGGGGGGGTAGCCCCCCCATGGTGGCCTGGCACGCAATCAGGGCCCACCATTCTGCGGTGGGCCTGTGCCATGGGGAACTCTTTCCCTCCTCGCCGGCCTCTGTAGGGCTCCGCCATGGCCGATGCAGCGAAGAACCCCTGCTGCGCAAGCGCAAAAAACACACCAGCCGATCTGCGCATGCGCGGAACCACGCCGGCGGTCCTGCGCATGCTCGCGCCGGCCCTTTGGCTATGGTTGGCATGGTGCCAATCCCTCGGTGCCGGCCTAGCCCTCGGAGGTGCGGAATATTTGGAACCATCCGGTTGGCCCGATGGCGGAGTGGCTCGCACCGCTCTTGGTTCCGGCCGGTTGTGGGAGAATCCCGCCCTATGGTGCTTGTGACCTGAGTGTTGTGGTGAAGAACACAGGCTGGGATACTACCATCGCGGAGCGAAGTGTTGGTGCCAGCCAAAAAATGGGAGTGTTTTACTCCGGTGTCAACAGGGCTTCCGGTGCCCGATTCTCCTGGCCTCAGGGCCGGCCCCAGGCTGCTCCAGCTGCTGACCCCAGCATCGACTGGGTGCCGCGGGGTCCGCGCATGCGCAGTGGCCTCCTTCAGTGCGCCGGCCCCGATGCCGAACGACCTAGGGCTACAGGAGCCGGCGCAAAGAAAGGAGGCCCCCAGCCCGAGAGGCCGGCCCGCCGATCGGTGGGCCCCGATCGAGGGCCAGACCACAATGGAGCCCCCCCCCCAGGGTCGGACGCCCCCTCCCCCTCCCTCCCATAGGCTGCCTGAGGACCCTTCAATGCCGAGGTCCCGGCAGCTGAGAGTATGTCAGAACGGCGCCGGCGGGAGTCCTTTTGGGCTGGAGAATCGAACGGGGGGGGGCAGATGGGGGGGGGGGGGGGGGGGGGGGATGAGAGTCCCGCCCACAGTTTATTCCGTCC
This sequence comes from Scyliorhinus canicula, assembly GCF_902713615.1. Lineage (NCBI taxonomy): Eukaryota > Metazoa > Chordata > Chondrichthyes > Carcharhiniformes > Scyliorhinidae > Scyliorhinus > Scyliorhinus canicula. The sequence continues at coordinate 66,116 of NW_024055835.1, read as the reverse complement.
CAGTCTGTATTGTATCCGTGGCCTTGGATTCATTGTGTTCAGTCCTCTGGAGGAGGAAGTCTAGTTCAGTTGGTGTATAGCATCCACAGTGGATTGGATCAATAACCATTCTGAGAACATTACCAGCAAATTCAGAGATGTGGGCCTGGATTCTCCCCTACCCAGCGGGGCGGGGGGTCCCGGCGTTGTGGAGTGGTGTGAATCACTCCGGCGTCGGGAATTCTCCGCACCCCGGAGTGGTTTTAGCTCCGCCGGCCAGTGTGAACGGCCTTTGGTGCCCCGCCAGCCGGGGCCGAAAGGCCTTCGCCGGCCGGTGGAAGTCCGCGCACGCGCGGGAGCGTCAGCGGCTGCTGACGTCATCCCCGCGCATGCGCAGGGGAGGGGGTCACGTCCGCCTCCGCCATGGTGAAGACTATGGCGAAGACGGAAGGAAAAGAGTGCCCCCACGGCTCAGGCCCGCCCGCCGATCGCGGGCCAGGCCACCGTGGGGACATCCCCCCGGAGCCAGATCGCCGCCCCCCCCCCCCCCCAACCAGGACCCCGGCGGGACTTCGGCCCATCGTGGGCCGGAGAATCGCCGCGGGGGACCCGCCGACCGGCGCAACGTGATTCCCTCCCCCGCCGATTCCCGGGTGGCGGAGAATTCCGCCCGTGTTCACTGATTTTCGTATACTACCATTCAACGAGACATATTTTAAAATAAATGCATTTTCCAAACCACTGATACAAACAATTGGTCGTGAAATTGCTGAAGACGCAGATCTTCATGTCAATCTCATATCTACCCTTCCACCCAGATCAGATACAAAACCACAAGTTATCAGGAGAACCGACCAATGGGGGAATTTGTATGGTGATGTTCGTACAGGCAGGGACCCCAAAGATCTCACCGGGAAAAGTTTACCTGTTATAAAACAAACAGAAAACAAAGGACGGCCAATCTGATCCGTATCTCGCACTATTGAGTTACAGAGCATCCCCATTGATGCCAGCAGAGTTACTGATGAATAGATGTGCGTACCGCACTTCCATACTTGGCAAAGAAGGAGGAGCATGAAGTGGTTCTGCAGGAAATGCAAAACATTAAAGGAAAACAAAAACAGTTCTATGGTAGAGTGTCCAGAACTTTACCATCTCGGAGTGGTGATAACATTGTAAGAGTAGAAGATTTAGACAATTGATGGAGAAAAGCCATTGTACTCGAAGAAGTAGCACCTCGTTCTTACAATGTACAGACAGAGGACGGGTCGGTATTGAGAAGAAATCATCGCGCGCTCTTGAAAAGCAGAGAAGACGTTACGACAATGTGATGGATGACGAATCTGCGTCAGAATCAACTGCAGTGTCAGATAGTTCAGCGGTTCCTAAGCGTGAGAACGTCACGGAGAACATTGAATCTACAAATTCTGAGCAGCAAGGTCAAACTTTGAGAAGATCGACCAGCATCAGAAGAAAATCTGATCGACTCAACTTGTAGATTTGGACTAATTCTACGTACCGTGCTTGCTGTTCTTGTGTACATATATATATATATTTATTTGCTAAACCAGTTTTTAAAAATTTAAATAAAAATAATTCTGTTAGACTCACAGGCTAATGATATCACATGCAAATATACTAGTGATAATGCATTAATTTATTCCTTCAAAGGAAAGGGGATGTAGTGATATCGTGGTTGTGTTGTAATTCACCGACTGGCCACTAGGAGTCTCACTAGTATCTGAGGAATGTTAGAGTCAGGTGACCTCAGACTGGTGGGAGGAAGCTGGAGGTTGCTTGCACATGTTCATACTGTTATTCATCTGTTTTGCATATATTTGACCCACAGTTAATGTTAATAAATCGTTTACAGCTTTAGCTACAAGTGTTCTCATGATATAAATCAGGCCGACAAGAACATTACAACCATGTTATTTAATTTAGATGATACAGTCTTGTCTTCAAACACTGCAGTTGAGTACGGCGAGGGCTAGATCCCTTCCCCGAAGAGCAAAGTGACCTGAAATCCGAAGCGCCCCAGAGGTTTTCTGACAAAGGATAATCGGCCTGTACTCAGCGTCCCTGTTTTGAATGTTGCTCCTGCGGCTGTGATAGACCTTGGCACGCCTTTACGTTCATGAATGGCACCTGGATAAAGGAGAGTTCATTCCTTTCAGAGGACGGAGTGAGGGCGAAGGGAATGTGGGTAATCAGCTTCTAAGATGAATTCTGACCATGGATATCTTCAATCTCCTCAGATCCATGTACACCACGGCAACGCTGATGATTGCCTTCTCCACCGCCGGTGAGTATGGCTCCCTTCCGGGACCTTCCCTGACGTGACGGTGAACAGAATAGAAAATCCTTACGACGTTCCCAGCTCCCCAGCGTTGACCGTGTGAGAGGGCCTGGCCGGGGGGGGGGGGGGGGGAGGGGGAATTGCTGTTACCCCAAAGATGTGCATTTTACAGTTAAGCATTTGCACGGTCATTTCCCATGACGCTGACCTCCTCCGGGAACTGCTCTGGGAACCAATCGATCACTTCTTACGATTGCGACAAGGTTATAAAAATAGTTCGTCCAAAAACCTTCGAGGAATCGAAACCCCCTCTAAACATCTCGATAAAAGTCCAGACTGACCTCACAGAGCCCACCCCCCCTCCACACTCTGGCCCCTTAATGGAGATCCCACATGCACAATTTACATACAAATATCCCATTTTCATAGAATCATAGAATTTATAGTGCAGGAGGCCATTCAGCCCATTGAGTCTGCACCGGCCCTTGAAAAGAGCACCCGACTCAAGCCCACAGCTTTAAGAAATGGTTAGCTGCTCATGTTACTGGAGTGATGTCAGAGTGTGGGTGGAGCTGAGCCCTGGTTCTGCTTTTTAGTTTCACTTTGAGAAAAAGCTTGGGTGTGTCTGGTTTTTCCAGTGAGCTGCAGCTGAAGTTAAACAACGAGCTGTCCTGTTGATCTCTGCCATCCAAAGACTATCTATGGATCATTTGGTGAATTCAGAATTATAAATGTTCTCAATGGTGAATGTGAACCTGGTGTGCTCCTGTTTAAAGGTTTGTTAAGTCTTTTGGATGTTAAAAGGATAGCTGGAAGGATTAATTAGAATTCTTTGGGGGTTATCTTTGAATTAATGGTTGCTAAGATATTCACTGTTTGTTTTAGAAAGGTTAACTTGACTTCATAGAATAAACATTGTTTTACTTTAAAAATTACTTTTCCATTTCTGCTGTACTACACCTGTAGAGTGGGCCGTGTGCTCTCCATACCACAATCTATTAAAAGTTGTGGGTCAGGTAAACTCCATGATACCCGTACCAGCCTTCCCAAACAGGCGCCGGAATGTGGCGACTAGGGGCTTTTCACAGTAACTTCATTGAAGCCGACTCGTGACAATAAGCGTTTTTCAATTCTTTCTTTAATTTTCTTTCAATGCACTTTGGGATTCAATAAACCCTGACCCATAACAATAACACAGTATTCAAATATCTTTAACGTCAAACCAGAAAATAACTGACAATTAACCCTTAAACAATACGACTCAACACAGTGAATACAATACCCTTAACTGTTATCTTTATTCCCACTTAAACAAGAAAATAAACCATCTGAGTTCCCAATCCATCCTAAGTACAAATGGCACAGGGTAATAAATGCTTTGCAGAGATAATCTTTGAGAAAGAGATCTTTTGACATTGGTTTGTCCGAACTCCTATAGAAACTTTGGCTGAATGTCTTCAAAAGCTGTTTCAACTGCCTTGTTTCAGCTCTCACTTGTCCTCGGACAAGTCTGCACTGCTTTAAATACCGTTCATATATTTTAACTAACCTAAGGTGGGAGCAGAACTGCCTGATTCGGACTCAGCTTCAGCCAGATCTGAACTCAACTTTCTCAAAATTCCTTGAGCTTTAGCTCCACCCAGCAGTGACATTACCTCATCAAGCTGAAAACCAATTAACTCGCCGGGGAATCCACTCAATCAACACAAACATTGCATTAGCCCAAGCTTTTTAACGATGGTTAACAGGGTAGCACAGGGCTAAATCGCTGGCTTTGAAAGCAGGCCAGCAGCACGGTTCAATTCCCCTACCAGCCTCCCCGAACAGGCGCCGGAATGTGGCGACTAGGGGCTTTTCACAGTAACTCCATTTGAAGCCTACTCGTGACAATGAGCGATTTTCATTTTCATTTTCACCTCAGGTTCCAAAAACCTTTGTTGCCTTTCAGCCCAACATTCCTTTAAGCCATGACTGCAGCAGTTAAACACACTCTAACCCAGGCGTTCAATTTACTTCACCAAATATTTATATCGAAATTCCTACATTCACCACACCGGGCCTCGGAGATCGAGGTGCTGTCTTGGACAATGCCCGGCCTCAGTCGGAAGGTCATAGAGTCACAGATGGGGTCCGAGATGTTTATAGAATGGAAACAGGCCCTTCGGCCCAGCTTGTCCATGCTGTCCAGTTTCTAAGCTAGTCCCACCTGCCCACATTTTGCCCATTTCCCGCTCTATCCACCCTGCCCATGTAACTGTCTAACTTTTTTAAAAGACAAAATTGTACCCGCCCCTACCACTGCCTCTGGCAACTCATTCCAGATGTTCACCACCCTCTGTGTGAAACAATTTCCCCTCTGGTCTCTTTTGTATCTCCTCCCCTCTCACCTTAACCCTTCTGCCCTCTAGTTCCAGACTCCTTTGGGAAAAGATGTTGACTATCTACCTTATCGATGCTCCTCATTATTTTATGGACCTCTATAAGATCACCCTCTAAGCCCCCTACGCTCTGGGGAAAAAGTTCCAGCCTATGTAACCTCTCCTTATAACTCAGACCATCATCCTGGGAGCATCCTCGTAAATCCCTTCCGCGCTCTTTCTAGTTTAACAATATCCTGTTGCAATCTTATAGAACCTTCTTCACTATCCACTATGCCACCAATCTTGGTGTCATCTACACACTTAATAACCGTGCCTCCTACACTCTCATCCTAATCATAATATATATGATGTGGAGATGCCGGCGTTGGACTGGGGTTGAGCACAGTAAGAAGTCTGACAACACCAGGTTAAAGTCCAACAGGTTTGTTTCAAACACGAGCTTTCGGAGCGCAGCTCCTTCCTCAGGTGAATGACCTCAAATCACAGTGGATCCAGCACCGATCCCTGAGGCACATCGCTGGTCTCAGGCCTCCAGTTTGAAAAACCACCCTCCACAACCTCCCTTTGGCTTCTGCCGTCAAGCCAATTTTGTATCCAATTGGCTACCTCGCCTCGATTCCGGGAGATTTTACCTTTTGCAACAACCTACCATTCGGTACCTTGACAAAGACTTTGCTAAAGTCCATGTAGACAATGTCGACAGCACTGCCCTCATCTACCTTCTGGGTTAATCCTTCAAAAAACTCAAATCAAATTCCCCTTACAAAGCCATACTGACTTTCCCTAATCAGCCCTTGCTTGTCTAAATGCCTGTAGATCCTGTCCCTCAGAATACCTTCTAACAATTTACCCACTACAGAAGTAAGGCCAACAGGTCTGTAACTCCCAGGCTTATCAAGGGCACAACATTTACTACCCTCCAACCTTCAGGCACCTCTCCTGTGGCTGTCGATGATTCAAATATTTCAGCTCGGGGGCCGACAATTTCCTCCCCAGCCTCCCACAACATCCTGGGATACATTTCATCAGGTCCCGGAGATTTATCAATCTTGATGCGCTTTAATACCTCCAGCACCTCCTTCTCTGTAATATGTACACTCCTTAATTCATCACTTTTTATTTCCCCAATTTCCCGAACATTCGTACCTTTATCAACAGTAAATACTGACGAGAAATATTCATTTAGGACCTCTCCCATCCCTTTGTAGATCCGCACATAGATGACCTTGTTTATCCTTAAGAGGCCCAACCCTCTCCCAAGTCACCCTTTTACCCTTTGGATTTTCCTTTGCCTTATTAGAATTAGAACAGTACAGCACAGAACAGGCCCTTCGGCCCTCGATGTTGTGCCGAGCAATGATCACCCTACTCAAGCCCACGTATACCTATACCAGTAACCCAACAACCCCCATTAACCTTATTTTTTAGGACACTAAGGGCAAGTTAGCCTGGCCAATCCACCTAACCCGCACATCTTTGGACTGGGGGAGGAAACCGGAGCACCCGGAGGAAACCCACGCAGACACGGGGAGGATGTGCAGACTCCGCACAGACAGTGACCCAGCCGGGAATCGAACCTGGGACCCTGGAGCTGTGAAGCATTTATGCTAACCACCATGCTACCGTGCTGCCCCCATCTGCCAAAACAATCTCATGTCCCCTTTTTTATCCTCCTGATTTCTCTCTCAACTCTACTCCGACAACCTCTATACTCTTCGAGGGATTCACTTGATCCCAGCTGCCGATGCTTGTCGTACGCCTCCTTCTTTCTTTTGACCATGGCTTCAATATCCCGGGTCATCCAGGGTTCCCTCCTTCTACCAGCCTTACCATTCACTCTAAGAGGAATGTGCCCACCCTGAACCCTAGTTACCAGCCTTTTGAAAGACTCCCACTTACCAGCCATCCCCTTGCCTGTGAACGGGATCCCCAATCAGCTTTTGAAAGTTCCCACCCGATACCATCGAAATTGGCCTTGCCCCAATTTAGAATTTTAGGACAGAACTATCACTCTCCATAGCTATCTTAAAACTAATGGAAGTATGGTCACTGGCCCCCAAAGTCATACCTCACGAGCACTTGAAAATGAAAATCGCTTATTGTCATGAGTCGGCTTCAATGAAGTTACTGTGAAAAGCCCCCAGTCGCCACATATCGCTGCCAGTTCGGAGAGGCTGGTATGGGAATTGAACCGTGCTGCTGGCCTGCTTGGTCTGCTTTCAAAGCCAGCGGTTTAGCCCAGTGTGCTAAACCAGCCTCATCTGCCACTCCTTATTCCCCAAGAGGAGGCCAAGTGAGGCAGGCAGGGATTCATTTGATGTGGGTGAGTGTGGGAGTTACTGAACTAATAATCCAGGATACAGCAGAGTAGGGGTTATGTTACTGGGCAATAATCCAGGGTACAGCAGTGTAGGGGTTATGTTACTGGGCAATAATCCAGGGTACAGCAGTGTAGGGGTTATGTTACTGGGCAATAATCCAGGGTACAGCAGTGTAGGGGTTATGTTACTGGGCAATAACCCAGGGTACAGCAGTGTAGGGGTTATGTTACTGGGCAATAATCCCGGGTACAGCAGTGTAGGGGTTATGTTACTGGGCAATAATCCAGGGTACAGCAGTGTAGGGGTTATGTTACTGGGCAATAACCCAGGGTACAGCAGTGTAGGGGTTATGTTACTGGGCAATAATCCCGGGTACAGCAGTGTAGGGGTTATGTTACTGGGCAATAACCCAGGGTACAGCAGTGTAGGGGTTATGTTACTGGGCAATAACCCAGGGTACAGCAGTGTAGGGGTTATGTTACTGGGCAATAACACAGGGTACAGCAGTGTAGGGGTTATGTTACTGGGCAATAATGCAGGGTACAGCAGTGTAGGGGTTATGTTACTGGGCAATAATCCAGGGTACAGCAGTGTAGGGGTTATGTTACTGGGCAATAATCCAGGGTACAGCAGTGTAGGGGTTATGTTACTGGGCAATAATCCAGGGTACAGCAGTGTAGGGGTTATGTTACTGGGCAATAATCCAGGGTACAGCAGTGTAGGGGTTATGTTACTGGGCAATAACCCAGGGTACAGCAGTGTAGGGGTTATGTTACTGGGTAATAACCCAGGGGACAGCAGTGTAGGGGTTATGTTACTGGGCAATAACCCAGGGTACAGCAGTGTAGGGGTTATGTTACTGGGCAATAACCCAGGGTACAGCAGTGTAGGGGTTATGTAACTGGGCAATAACCCAGGGTACAGCAGTGTAGGGGTTATGTTACTGGGCAATAATCCCGGGTACAGCAGTGTAGGGGTTATGTTACTGGGCAATAATCCCGGGTACAGCAGTGTGGGGGTTATGTTACTGAGCAATAACCCAGGGTACAGCAGTGTAGGGGTTATGTTACTGGGCAATAATCCAGGGTACAGCAGTGTAGGGGTTATGTTACTGGGCAATAACCCAGGGTACAGCAGTGTAGGGGTTATGTAACTGGGCAATAACCCAGGGTACAGCAGTGTAGGGGTTATGTTACTGGGCAATAATCCCGGGTACAGCAGTGTAGGGGTTATGTTACTGGGCAATAATCCCGGGTACAGCAGTGTGGGGGTTATGTTACTGGGCAATAATCCAGGGTACAGCAGTGTAGGGGTTATGTTACTGGGCAATAACCCAGGGTACAGCAGTGTGGGGGTTATGTTACTGGGCAATAATCCAGGGTACAGCAGTGTAGGGGTTATGTTACTGGGCAATAATCAAGGGTACAGCAGTGTAGGGGTTATGTTACTGGGTAATAATCCAGGGTACAGCAGTGTAGGGGTTATGTTACTGGGCAATAATCCAGAGTACAGCAGTGTAGGGGTTATGTTACTGGGCAATAATCAAGGGTACAGCAGTGTAGGGGTTATGTTACTGGGCAATAATCCAGGGTACAGCAGTGTAGGGGTTATGTTACTGGGTAATAATCCAGGGTACAGCAGTGTAGGGGTTATGTTACTGGGCAATAACCCAGGGTATAGCAGTGTAGGGGTTATGTTACTGGGCAATAATCCAGGATAGAGCAGGGAAACTACACCAAAGGATTGATAAATTTTCCCACTCTTTTTCTTGGATTCCGAAATTCATCAACTCCCCAACTTCGAATTTTGAATTCACCATTTTGCTGTGTTATCTCAGAGAATAATTTGCAGAATTTTGCGTCCCTTAATCGCACTTTAGAGAGGCGTTGACAGTTCCAAATAGTTCTGTGTTCTTTCTGAAGTGATCTGTCATGATGTGATGTGCTGACACACACTGAGGGTAACTATTGCTTTATTCCCCACGCTCTCTCTCTCTCCTCTCTCTCTCTGTCACCCCATCTGCAGCTTCCTCAGTCCTCCTCTTCCCAGCAGCCTGCTTTCTTGCAGTCGGAGGAGGCACCTTCTACATCACAAACATGCAGGTAATGTCGGATGTTACGGGACACAGAGGCGTTTGTGCGTCAGTACCGAGGGAGTGCTGTACAGTCAGAGAGTCAGTACTGAGGGAGTGCTGCACTGTCAGAGGGTCAGTACTGAGGGAGTGCCGCACAGTCAGAGGGTCAGTATTGAGGGAGTGCGGTACTGTCAGAGAGTCAGTACTGAGGGAGTGCCGCACAGTCAGAGGGTCAGTACTGAGGGAGTGCTGCACTGTCAGAGGGTCAGTACTGAGGGAGTGCTGCACTGTCAGAGGGTCAGTACTGAGGGAGGGCCGCACTGTCAGAGGGTCAGTACTGAGGGAGTGCTGCACTGTCAGAGGGTCAGTACTGAGGGAGTGCTGCACTGTCAGAGTGTCAGTGCTGAGGAAGTGCTGCACAGTCAGAGGGTCAGTACTGAGGGAGTGCTGCACTGTCAGAGGGTCAGTACTGAGGGAGTGCTGCACAGTCAGAGGGTCAGTACTGAGGGAGTGCCGCACTGTCAGAGGGTCAGTACTGAGGTAGTGCTGCACAGTCAGAGGGCCAGTACTGAGGGAGTGCTGCACTGTCAGAGTGTCAGTACTGAGGTAGTGCTGCACAGTCAGAGGGCCAGTACTGAGGGAGTGCTGCACTGTCAGAGGGTCAGTACTGAGGGAGGGCCGCACTGTCAGAGGGTCAGTACTGAGGGAGTGCTGCACTGTCAGAGTGTCAGTACTGAGGGAGTGCTGCACTGTCAGAGGGTCAGTACTGAGGGAGTGCTGCACTGTCAGAGGGTCAGTACTGAGGGAGTGCTGCACAGTCAGAGGGTCAGTACTGAGGTAGTGCTGGACAGTCAGAGGGTCAGTACTGAGGGAGTGCTGCACTGTCAGAGGTC
>NW_024055835.1:46169-48669 GCF_902713615.1 Scyliorhinus canicula | reverse complement strand
ACGGTGAGTTTGCGAGATCTCTTCCATGTTTTTTTATGAAGTCCATGTCGTCCCAGTTGGAGATTTTACAATCACCACCGGCGCCTCTTCCAGGAAACCATTACGTACCGTCCTCCCGAATCCATCACCATGTTTGTCCGATCACTGTAAGGTTTGTCCTATGACTGAACAGTATGGCCACTCCTCTGCCTCTTGTACTGAAGCAGGCTGGTACGTTTGACCTAACTGGCCCTTCCTTACCCTCAGTCGGTCTTCCCCCCCCCCCCCCCCCCCCTCAGTAATGCGTCTCCTGAGGGAAGGCTATGTCGGCCCTCAGGCTTTTCCGGCGTGTGAAGACTCTGGATCTTTTCACCTGGCTGTTGAGTCCCCTGACGTGGGTGACTATTCTAATGGGGGGAGGGGGGGGGTCTGTCCTCCCTCTCCTGCCGGGGTCACCCAGACTCACCACATGGACGTGCCCCCTGCACTCCGGCCTTCCCCTTTGTCCGTGGACCATCCAAGATGGCTGCCGCTGTCTTCATTGGTCTCCACCTCGCCCCCCTCCCCCACCTAATCCCCAAACTCCCTCCTCGAGCCCACCTTCCCTATTGCCTGCCCCCCCTCCACTGCCTCCCACATGCCCCCCTTTACATCTCGCCCCCCCCCCCCAGTGTTTTATTTCCCCCCCCTTCTGCCAGACACCCTCTCTTACAGGAGCTACGCTGTGCCCCCACCTTTTTATTCCCACCCACTAGGATTCTCCCCCCCCCCCCCACCTCTCCCGAGCATTTCTTTTTGCCCTCAACCCGTTATGTCCTCACCCGCTCCCTTCTCATTTCAGTGTACCTCTCCCCCCCCCCCCCCCCCCCTTTGTTTATGACTTCTTGATTGTCTATTCTGGCTGTTTTTTCCAGACAAACTCCTTTGCTTCCTCCGGCACGTAATGTTCTTTGTTGTGATTGGTTACCCAAAGTCTCGCTGGGTACAACATGCCAAACCGCACCGTAGGCCGGGATTCTCCTGCCGGCGGGATGCTCCATTTTGCCGGCAGCCCGGGGGGGGGGGGGGGGGGGGGGAGGGGCGGTTTCCCGACGGCGTGGGGCAGCCCCACAATGGGAAACCCCATTGACCGGCCGGCGTAATGGAGAATCCCGCCGGCGGGTCGGGGCGGAAATGTGACGCGGCGGGGCGGAGAATTCTAACCTCTGTCTTTAAATAAAGCCGCTTTGACCCCCCCCCCCCATTAATCTCCGCCCGCCGATTGGCCAGGTCGGTCCCGATGTGCTGTCATCGACACGATTGCGTGCCCCCCCACACCCACCCCGCCCAGTTCACCACCCGCTCCTTATACATAAATGTATTTATTGCCCAGGTTTCAGAGAGAGACAGGATGTGGGCGGGATTCTCCGCCAACCGGCGGGGCGTGAACCACTCCGCCACCGAGGACTGGCGTGAACCACTCCGCCACCGAGGACTGGCGTGGACCACTCCGCCACCGAGGACTGGCGTGGACCACTCCGCCACCGAGGAGTGGCGTGGACCACTCCGCCACCGAGGACTGGCGTGGACCACTCCGCCACCGAGGAGTGGCGTGGACCACTCCGCCACCGAGGAGTGGCGTGGACCACTCCGCCACCGAGGACTGGCGTGGACCACTCCGCCACCGAGGACTGGCGTGGACCACTCCGCCACCGAGGACTGGCGTGGACCACTCCGCCACCGAGGACTGGCGTGGACCACTCCGCCACCGAGGACTGGCGTGGACCACTCCGGCGTCGGTTCACCCCGAAGGTGCGGAATCCTCCAGGCCACCGTGGGGGGCACCTCCCGGGGCCAGATTCCCTCCACACCCCCCCCCCCCCCCCCCTCCCCGAGGACTCTGCAGACCGCCCGTGGATTTACGCCGTCGGGATCCGGCCGAAAACGGGCGGCCACTCGGCCCATCGAGGGCCGGAGAATCGCTGAGGGAGGGGGGGGGGAGGGGGCGGGGGTGCTGCCAGCAGACGCCGACCGGCTCGCCGCGAATCCTGCCCCCCGCCAAAATCACGGAGAATTCGGCAGCCGGCGGGGGCGGGATTCACGCCCCCCCCCCCCCCCCCCCATCCCCCCGGTGATTCTCCGGTCCGGCGGGGGGTCGGAGAATCCCGCCCCGTGGACAGAATTCCGCATCCTTTGAGTTTCTTTCCTTGTAACGAGCTGGGTCGGGGGGGGGGGGGGGGGGGGGGGGGGGGGGGGCTCCCCCCTGTTCTGTGTTGACCATCTATTGATGCCGGTTGTGTGGAGTGGAATTAACGTCCTTCTCGGCCCTGACTGATCTCCCCTGACTTTATTAACTGTGTCTCATTCACAGGTGGGAAACCTGTTCGGGAACAAGCGGTCAACAGTGATCACATTGTACAATGGAGCCTTCGCCTCCTCCTCCTGTGCGTTCTTACTGGTTAAGGTGAGGACTGTAGGCCATTGGCCATCTGGGGGATTGAGGATGCAAAGGCTGCTTCGCTTATCAAGCCCGTCGAGAGAG
>NW_024055835.1:0-45669 GCF_902713615.1 Scyliorhinus canicula | reverse complement strand
AACCAACTCCGCCACATCAAATCCACCCACATCAGTATCTCCCCCCTTCCCCCCCCCTCTCCGATAAATAAAGTTAAAGAAAACCCAGCCAGAAGCCCACCAGTTGTTCAGTGGACCACTGAGCGGGCAATGACATCCCAGAGCCTTCCGCCATCTTTGCCTCTGTCGCACTTCGTAAAACCTCTCCGGCTGTACTGCGGCCTCTTGCTCATTACACTCCTCATCCGATAGGCCACAAACCGGCCCCAGGGGAGGACCAATTCTATCTCCCAGTTCTCATGGACCTCACACCAGCAAACAAGCCCCGAAATCCGGGTGGAAAAGGGTCAAACAATTCCGCCTCGAGCGGGAGCCGCCAAACGTGTGACCGCTCACTCCATGGCTGCCTCTGGAAGCGGCAAGGAGATTTCTTTGGGTACTGGCGGTGGTGCCACATGGCTGGGCAAGGGGAGTTGGGGGACCCGAGACATCCGTATTTGGGATTTGGGTGACAAGCTGGTGTTGGAAAGTGGAGTCAGCCACTCGCAGCAAGGCCCAATGTTGTCCCCTGGCAATTGGGGCTATCGGCTTGTCTTCTCTCAAAAGTCCCAATAGCGAGGTCCTTCCTTGTCCATTTGGCCGTAATTCTGCTCCGCTCCTGATGGGGTCCTTGAGGCGAAGGCAATTGGCCATTCTGATCCGTCCTCCACCTTGGGGGATAGGACGGCCCCAATAATTGTGTACAGACCTGGTCACCTCATTATATTGTGTCCAGCCCTGGTCACCTCATTATATTGTGCACAGTCCTGGTCACCTCATTATATTGTGTCCAGCCCTGGTCACCTCATTATATTGTGTCCAGCCCTGGTCACCTCATTATATTGTGTCCAGCCCTGGTCACCTCATTATATTGTGCACAGTCCTGGTCACCTCATTATATTGTGTCCAGTTCTGGTCACCTCATTATATTGTGCACAGTCCTGGTCACCTCATTATATTGTGTCCAGCCCTGGTCACCTCATTATATTGTGTCCAGCCCTGGTCACCTCATTATATTGTGTCCAGTCCTGGTCACCTCATTATATTGTGTCCAGCCCTGGTCACCTCATTATATTGTGTCCAGCCCTGGCCACCTCATTATATTGTGTCCAGCCCTGGTCACCTCATTATATTGTGTCCAGTCCTGGTCACCTCATTATATTGTGTCCAGCCCTGGTCACCTCATTATATTGTGTCCAGCCCTGGTCACCTCATTATATTGTGTCCAGCCCTGGTCACCTCATTATATTGTGTCCAGCCCTGGTCACCTCATTATATTGTGTCCAGCCCTGGTCACCTCCTTATATTGTGTCCAGTCCTGGTCACCTCATTATATTGTGTCCAGCCCTGGTCACCTCATTATATTGTGTCCAGTCCGGGTCACCTCATTATATTGTGTCCAGCCCTGGTCACCTCATTATATTGTGTCCAGCCCTGGTCACCTCATTATATTGTGTCCAGCCCTGGCCACCTCATTATATTGTGTCCAGCCCTGGTCACCTCATTATATTGTGTGCAGTCCTGGTCACCTCATTATATTGTGTCCAGCCCTGGTCACCTCATTATATTGTGTCCAGTCCTGGTCACCTCATTATATTGTGTCCAGCCCTGGCCACCTCATTATATTGTGTCCAGTCCTGGTCACCTCATTATATTGTGTCCAGCCCTGGCCACCTCATTATATTGTGTACAGCCCTGGTCACCTCCTTATATTGTGTACAATTCTAGTCACCTCATTATATTGTGTCCAGTCCTGGTCACCTCCTTATATTGTGTACAGCCCTGGTCACCTCCTTATATTGTGTACAGTTCTAGTCACCTCATTATATTTGGTGCAGTTCTGGTCACCTCATTATAGGAAGGATGTGGAAGCATTGGAAAGGGTGCAAAGGAGATTTACCAGGATGCTGCCTGGATTGGAGGGTAGGTCTTATGAGGAAAGGCTGAGGGAGCTAGGGCTTTTCTCTTTGGAGCGGAGGAGGATGGGAGGAGACTTAATAGAGGTTTATAAGATGATGAGGGGGATAGATAGAGTGGACGTTCAGAGACTATTTCCTTGGGTAGATGTAGCTGTTACAAGGGGGCATAACTATAAGGTTCAGGGTGGGAGATATAGGAGGGATGTCCGAGGTAGGTTCTTTACTGAGAGAGTGGTTAGGGTGGGGAATGGACTGCCTGCTGTGATAGTGGAGTCGAACACTTCAGGAACTTTCAAGCGGTTAATGGATAGGCACACGGAGCACAGCAGAATGACAGGGAGTGGGATAGCTTGATCTTGGTTTCAGACAAAGCTCGGCACAACATAGAGAGCTGAAGGGACTGTTCGGTGCTCGATGTTCACTCCTGTATGGCGACGCATCATACGCGAGAACGATTGGCTCCCCAGGGTCTAAGACGCGGCTCCTCCCATCGCCAGCGTTTCCCTAGCAACTGGTTTAATGGCATCCACAACATGGCAAGGTTTGGATTGAACCTGCCAGAATGGCTCACCATTCTCAGAAAAGACCATTCTCGGCCACATTCCTGGGCATTGGGACCTACTCGTGTCGCTTGTTCGAGTGGGTGGGGTCCTGTGGCATCTGCTCACAACCCCAAGTAAGTGTCTCCTGTAGCCTGGAAGGTACAGAGGGATGGCACATGTCAGAACTCCTTTCAAACCTCTTCCAGAGATGACGTGCTCTCTCCGTGTTTGATTCCAGTGGCTCAAATATCGTCTGTGTAGACCATCACTATTGGGATACCCTGGAGGGGGTTGGCTATGGTACAGAGGAGAGTAGGACAGGCCGAGGAAATGCTGAACGGTCGCCTCGTTATCTGAAATAGGCCCTTCTGTGTATTGGGGAACATTGGGATCTTCATGTAATTCCAACGGCAGGTACGCATGCCTGAGGTCCAACGTGGAGTAGGTGAGGACTACCTCCAGCTTGGGCCGGTGCAGACTCGATGGGCTGAATGGCCTCCTTCTACAGTAAGTTCGATGATTCTCTGACCCACACCCCATCTCTAGCTGCAGAATCAGCAAGGCTGGGTCTGGGGATGGTGGCCATGGCTCCATCGCCAACTTCCCGTTCAGCATCAATGATCCTGGGGAGCAGCTCCTGGCAGAAGTGCAGATGGTCATCCGCTGCCTTCCCCCCCGTTTACAGACTTAGAGGACAAGAACAAAGGAAAGTACAGCACAGAAACAGGCCCTTCGGCCCTTCAAGCCTGTGCCGACCATGCTGCCCGTCTAAACTAAAATCTTCTACACTTCCTGGGTCCGTATCCCTCTATTCCCATCCTATTCATGTATTTGTCAAGATGCCCCTTAAATGTCACTATCGTCCCTGCTTTCACCACCTCCTCCGGCAGCGAGTTCCAGGCACCCACTACCCTGTGTAAAAAACCTGCCTCGTACATCTCCTCTAAACCTATGCCCCCTAGTAATTGACCCCTCTACCCTGGGGAAAAGTCTCTGACTATCCACTCTATCTATACCCCTCATAATTTTGTAGACCTCTAACGGTTGCCCCTCAACCTCCATCGTTCCAGTGAGAACAAACCGAGTTTATTCAACCACTCCTCCTAGCTAATGCCCTCCATACCAGGCAACATCCTGGTAAATCTCTTCTGCCACCCTCTCTAAAGCCTCCACATCCTTCTGGTAGTGTGGCGACCAGAATTGAACAGTATATCTTGGCTAATCCAATTCTGACATAACAGTTAACAATAGTCTAAACTATGGAATAATTATCAACCAGAATGCAACAATCGACAAGATTATTTTTATTAAATATTTTTATTCCAAAATTTTTCAATAATAATCTTTGTGTCACAAGTAGGCTGACATTAACACTGCAATGAAGTTACTGTGAAAATCCCCAAGTCGCCACATTCCGGCGCCTGTTCGGATACACAGAGGGAGAATTCAGAATGTCCAAATTATCTAACAGCACATCTTTTCGGGACTTGTGGGAGGAAACCAGAGCACCCGGAGGAAACCCACGCAGACACGGGGAGAACGTGCAGACTCCTCACAGACAGTGACCCAAGCCAGGAATCGAACCTAGGACCCTAAATCTGTTTTGTAGACGTGGATGACACTGACCGCCTGTTTGGGAACGTACGCCGGACGGGGACACAGAGGAGTCCCTGGTCTATGGGTGCTCTGGGGGCAACCCTTGTAACGACCGGACAGGGGAACGCAATCGCGGATGGTCAGGCCTGTTATTACTGAGGAACGTTTACCTGCATGGGGTCTTTGCGAGACAGAATTGAGATATCAAGCCCGAATATGGTCCAAAAATTCTACAATCTAGATTATGGTGACATAAACATTGATGAATTATATAAGGGGGAGGATGATTTTACTGTGAGACTAGGGATATAACAGCAGGGGGTGGTTAACAACAGTTTCAAGGCTTTTAACATTGGAACATCCCTGATCAACAGTGTGGACCATGTAGAACTGGCTCCACAGATCAATACATTAACAGCCAGCTCAGAAAAGGTTTTGGGGGATGGAAACACTGGGAGGGGGGGGGGGGGGGGGGGTGGGACACAGAGGGAGTGATGACTCAACATTGAAAAGAAAGTAACTAAATTGGAAACCCCATGCTAAAATGATAAGTGCAGTAATTACAGAAGATGGGAATGTATCCGATCAGGCTGCACAGAATGAGGTATGGGGGCTGTATGGGGCTGGGAGAGGCTGCACAGAATGAGGTATGGGGGAGGCTGCACAGAATGAAGAGTGGGGGCTGTATGGAGCTTGGGTGGCTGGGGGAGGGGTGGAACAATCTGGAGGATTTAAGCCAAGGTCAGGTTTGTTTTAAACCCAGGGTGGAAGCTCTTGTGGCACACCAACAAATCGCACCCATCCCAGAACCTCCCTCTATTCACATCACGGTACAGGAGAACTTCACCAACTTACAAGAATACCTTGCCCATTTTGGGTAGAACATTTCCCCTTTAAAATGGAGAGGCTGACAGAACAGCTGGCTGCAGTGGAGTGGTTTCAAACCTCTATACCCTTGGAGCAAAAAGACCCAAAGATATGAACATGAAAACATCAGACTGGTGGGAGTTGGAGGCATGGGTAGAGATCTCAGCCTGGATCAGAATTGCCTTGCAGAATCTGTAAATTGAGAGATACCCGTTGGTAACAAATTGCAGCTTTCAACAGCTGAGGAACATGGCGAAGCTTCAGAGAATGGTTACATCAAACCACACAGAAGCAGCCTACATGGTTCCATCAAACCACACAGAAACAGCCTACATGGTTCCATCAAACCACACAGAAACAGCCTACATGGTTCCATCAAACCACACAGAAACAGCCTACATGGTTCCATCAAACCACACAGAAACAGCCTACATGGTTCCATCAAACCCCACAGAAACAGCCTACATGGTTCCATCAAACCCCACAGAAACAGCCTACATGGTTCCATCAAACCACACAGAAACAGCCTACATGGTTCCATCAAACCCCACAGAAACAGCCTACATGGTTCCATCAAACCCCACAGAAACAGCCTACATGGTTCCATCAAACCACACAGAAACAGCCTATAATGGTTCCATCAAACCACACAGAAACAGCCTACATGGTTCCATCAAACCCCACAGAAACAGCCTACATGGTTCCATCAAACCCCACAGAAACAGCCTACATGGTTCCATCAAACCACACAGAAACAGCCTATAATGGTTCCATCAAACCACACAGAAACAGCCTACATGGTTCCATCAAACCCCACAGAAACAGCCTACATGGTTACATCAAACCCCACAGAAACAGCCTACATGGTTCCATCAAACCCCACAGAAACAGCCTACATGGTTCCATCAAACCACACAGAAACAGCCTACATGGTTCCATCAAACCACACAGAAACAGCCTACATGGTTCCATCAAACCCCACAGACACAGCCTACATGGTTCCATCAAACCCCACAGAAACAGCCTACATGGTTACATCAAACCCCACAGAAACAGCCTACATGGTTCCATCAAACCCCACAGAAACAGCCTACATGGTTCCATCAAACCACACAGAAACAGCCTACATGGTTCCATCAAACCACACAGAAACAGCCTACATGGTTCCATCAAACCCCACAGAAACAGCCTACATGGCTCCATCAAACCACACAGAAACAGCCTACATGGTTCCATCAAACCCCACAGAAACAGCCTACATGGTTCCATCAAACCCCACAGAAACAGCCTACATGGCTCCATCAAACCACACAGAAACAGCCTACATGGTTCCATCAAACCACACAGAAACAGCCTACATGGTTCCATCAAACCCCACAGACACAGCCTACATGGTTCCATCAAACCCCACAGAAACAGCCTACATGGTTACATCAAACCCCACAGAAACAGCCTACATGGTTCCATCAAACCCCACAGAAACAGCCTACATGGTTCCATCAAACCACACAGAAACAGCCTACATGGTTCCATCAAACCACACAGAAACAGCCTACATGGTTCCATCAAACCCCACAGAAACAGCCTACATGCTTCCATCAAACCCCACAGAAACAGCCTACATGGTTCCATCAAACCCCACAGAAACAGCCTACATGGTTCCATCTGCAGTCATGGAATCTTTCCCACATGTATATATAGTTCCTGCTGTTAAAGGAAGCATTATTTTGTTGTAACGTTCATTTTAAGTTAGAAATAAGGGATCGTTGGGAATACAGTTTGTGAGGCTGATGGGAATTGCTCACATCTCTGGGTGATACAGATTGTGATGTTATTGCAACTCCAATCAGCTGAGCAAAACTGGACAAGAATTGAAAAAAGGATAATGCTCCATTTTCAAAAAAGAACAAATGCTGTTCAGAAAACATTCCAGACCAAATGTCTGCCAGCAGGCAGGCAGCAGAGCAGACTACAAGGATCTCAGACTACGACAGAGGTCAGATGTGAAGGGCAGGAGGGGACTGGAGATCGTCACAGGGATCAGACAAACATTGCAGCCAAGGAGAACCATGCCCAAGAACGTTACAGGTACAGAAGATCACAAACACCCAGACCACGAAAGATTCCTGTTGAGGAGCCAGCTCAGCAGGATCAATGCCCAGCAGCCAAATGGACCAATCAGGTTTGAGGAAGAGCCAATGCCCAGCAGCCAAATGGACCAATCAGGTTTGAGGAAGAGCCGAAGAAACATCCATGCCAGTTCAGCCATTGTCCTTGGAACGGTGAGTATATTCCTTCAGCCCACAGAAACTCTAGGTTAGCGTGTGCCTCAGTGAACTTGTGCAAGGATAAGTATTTTCAAGATGCCGTTTAGTTTCTTGCTTCCCCAAGTGTTTTTCTAACCGGTGTTTGAGAGTTATAGTCGGGAGTTGTGGAGAGACTCATTTTCTTGAATAAATTTACCGTTGTTGTGGTCTCACCTTTCACTGCCCACTCTGGTGGAGTCACAATAATTGCCAGAATATAATTCTGTAGTGGAGGATTCTAAAGGAATCCAGGAGCTTCAAACCCACTCAGAGGCTACTGGTCAGGAATAAACAGCGGTCCCTCTTTCTCTCTGAAGTTGGACGGGTGGGGCACTTCCAGGTGACATTTCACCATCAACAGGAGAGAGACTCACACAGGCATTGGTGGCAGTCAGGGTAACTGGGCCAGCAGTCAGGGTAACAAGGACAATCCCACTGGATAGGCAGAAACAGAGAGACACGTTCCCTCTCTTGTGAAGCTGTCCCAGTGAGACATTCCGGATTGTGGTTTGAACACCTGCAAGAGCGACACCAGCTATCGGTGACACCCAATACCAGCCTGTTGTGGAGTAAAGGAAACACTTTTATACTCATGTCCCCTTACTGGACTGGTTCAGTTGGAGGTCAGCTAACCTTGTTCTCAATTCTCTACGGGGGAAGTTTCCCCCAGATCTACAGCCCAGTCCATCACACAAACCCACCTCCCATCCATTGACTCCATCTACACCTCCCGCTGCCTGGGGAAAGCGGGCAGCATAATCAAAGACCCCCTCCCAGCCGGCTTACTCACTCTTCCAACTTCTTCCATCGGGCAGGAGATTCAGAAGTCTGAGAACACGCACGAGCAGACTCAAAAGCAGCTTCTTCCCCACTGTCACCAGACTCCTAAATGACCCTCTTATGGACTGACCTGATTAACACTACACCCTGTATGCTTCATCCGCTACCAATGTTACATTGTGTACCCAGTGTTGCCCTATTATGTATTTTCTTTTCATGTACTTAACGAACTGCTGAGTTGCTCGCAGAAAATACTTTCATTGTACCTCGGTACACGTGACAATAAACAAAACCCAAATCCAAAGTTTTAACACCTCAGATCAATCTTTGACACAGGAAGATTCACACTCTGATCTTAAGCCCCAGTCTTCATTCTGGCCAATCACCATCAAGCCTTATCAGAACAAGATGTCAACTTTGATATTTGAATGTTTGAGATTCCATAGCTCAATCGGAAGAGGCCATTGTTCCATTTTCCCCCAGATTGAAAACCATCTGTATGACTTACCTCCAACCCCGGGATAGAAGAGTCCTGATGAAGTTCAGCCACCCAATCAGATCTCTGGGAATCAGCAGACGTCAACTCCACCCCACAAGACAGGCTTTGAGATTCAGTTAAGTCAGGCAATTACATACTCTAACCATAATTGCCCCCCACCCAGTGTGGACCATACACACTGATTACAGCAAAGCTCATAACATCCTAAGACAGACTGTGCCCCCTCTCCAAAGGGTGAACATCACCCTGGGAGTACAGTGCCCCCTCTCCAGGGGGTGAACATCACCCTGGGAGTACAGTGCCCCCTCTCCAGGGGGTGAGCATCACCCTGGGAGTACAGTGCCCCCCCCCCTCCAGGGGGTGATCACCACCCTGGGAGTACAGTGCCCCCTCTCCAGGGGGTGATCACCACCCTGGCAGAGAAGGAGACAGACCCACCAGGAGGTCAGAGACCTGCTCACCCCCGACCCACCTGCATTGGGTGCCAAACAAGAGACACTTGGAGGGGGCAAACTGACAGAGCCAGAAAATTAACAGCCCCCATTAAAAACTACCCTCGCCTCAAATAGAAGAACTATTCAAGGAGATGTGGATCTTGGGGCTTTGCACAGACCCCAGCCATTATATCCATGGACTGGGAAAAACGAAAGACCAGCCAGCTCCCAGTCACAAGGAATCAGTGCTTTATTGATGATTTGATCACTGGGTGAACAGTTTGTGTTTCCTGTACAGGAACAAGGTGATCATTGAAGCAGAGATCAGAGAGACGGCCGTCACAGTCAGGGTCATGATCAGGACCACGCGAGACTCCACATCTACAAAACCCAATGAGAAACTAATGGTTAGTGACGGAACCACCGAGGGGAAAATGGAAACCAGCAGACGAGTCAACTCCCCACCTGGAGGCCCCTCCTGCATCCTTCCCTCATTCAGGGAGGCCGTCGCCAGGTTGGTCACATCAGTATCCAGAATGAGCAGGGGTCCGAGTGAGGCCACAGCCTCCCACTTCAATCCAGCTTCACTCTCTGCAATATCAAACATTCCAGTTAGAGAGGGGAAAGGGGGAAACCCTCCAACATCTAGAGGATCAATGTTCCTACCAGCTTCAGCGCCAAGATCTCTCCTTCCTCTGGGTCCGAATCGCAGCTCCCGCGTGGCACAGTTACCCACATGGCAACAGGTACAAATGTCAATGCTCCATTCCTCCAATGGCGTCCAACTAAAGAGAAAAAGGTCAGTCAGTCAACCAAGTGGTGCATCACTTCTCCACACAAACCCATCCCTGAGGGAGAGAGAGAGAGACTCACACATTCTGCATCTTCTGGAAAGTACAAGCTTTGTTCCTGGAATCTCTCCGATCCACTGGAACTACTTTCAGGTGACAGGTGATGAAAATCTGAGGGAAACATCAACACAAATTATTATTTAGTGACTCCCTCAACACCAGATATTCCCCCCCCCCCCCCACTATGATCAGCTTCCTCTTACCAAGGAACGGTCATCTCCAAAGAAACGGAACGCATCCAGGTCAAACTGGAGCTTGTCCGCTTCCCGCTCGCCTCTTGGCGACACAAAGGTTGAAAAGGAGTCTTCAGCTTGGCTGTCCAGGAGGCAACTGAAGATTAAAAAGAGGGACACGAGGTGAATGAAGTGAAGCCAGCGAGATGGGAGCAGCAGGGGAAAGCAGACAGCTCCTTACCCATTGTAGTCAATGATGCTGTATCTCAGGGTGGAGTCCTTGTCTGGGCTCAATGTAGCTACACAGCGGTCAATGTAGAGCTTCAGAGCCATGTGGTTGGTCATTGACACAGAGGCCTCAATGTGAATGAGGTCACCCAGGTGGTAGACAGTGGAAGTGCGTTCTGTAAGCCAATCCCCTGAAGAACAAGAGGACAAGGGTTAGAGACAGTGGGTGTCACTCCCACAGAGTGAAGATGGGAAATGACTCCCCGCCCACCCATCACATACCATTCATTAGGCGCAGGGAGAAGGATAGACGCCCTTCTCCAGACCTGGTGGAGCTGAATGGGACCCAGGTGGGCCTGATGGGGTTACTGCTCACGTTGCCCTTCCTGGAAAGAGCAGAATCATTAAGACAACTTCAGAGAACACCAGCAGCTGTGGATCCGAGAGCATCGAGTAAAGATTCTCACCTAAAGTAACGACACTCAATGGGAACGACCGCTCCATTCGTTCTGACAATGACAGATCCAGGATACTGTGGGCTGTGGGTCAGGTGGGTGGTGTAGGTCAGGAAATCTCCAGACATCTGAAAGACACCAGGTTAAGGAATGAAGAACTGGTCTGAAATGAGAAAGTTCTACACAGGGGTCAACAATGAACTCATCCCATCCAATGTAAACCATTCTCTGGGGGATTGACAGGGTCGGTATAAAGAGACGGCTGTCCCATAGCTGGAGTGTATTAGGGGGCAAGAGTCACCTCAGGTCAGGGGTCAGTCAGGGCAAACATGACAAGGAATTTCTTCATTCGGCAACTCCTGAATCTTGGGAATTCGCCGTCCCAGAGAGCTGGCAATTCTCCCATCCCAGAGAGCTGGGAATTCTCCCATCCCAGAGAGCTGGGAATTCTCCCATCCCAGAGAGCTGGGAAAGCTCAGTCACCGAGGATATTCAAGACAGATGGATTTACTTTTGGACATCGAGGGAATCACGTTGGGAGCACAGGGACATGGGAGGTTGTGGGAAGCTCAGCTCTGATGTTAATGGTAAGAAGTCTTACAACACCAGGTTAAAGTCCAACAGGTTTGTTTCAAACACGAGCTTTCGGAGCACGGCTCCTTCTTCAGGAGCCGTGCTCCGAAAGCTCGTGTTTGAAACAAACCTGTTGGACTTTAACCTGGTGTTGTAAGACTTCTTACTGTGCTCACCCCAGTCCAACGCCGGCATCTCCACATCATGGCTGATGTTAATGAACAGGGAACAGGCAAGAGGGGCTGAATAGCCTCATCTGTTATTGGTGTTGCTCAGCAACCTCAAGCTATTTATACAGAGAGAGAGAGAGAGAGAGAGAGAGGAGAATTAGCACCAGACCAGGACCAATTAACAGGGAATTGATTCAATAAAAGGACAGCTCCAGTGAACAGGAAAAGGATCCACAAATTAATATGCAGCCTGGAAATAGAACAGTTTTAATCCAGGGCCCCATTGGGAAAGTGTGGATTCCCTCTGGTCCAATCTTTCGGAATTCACATTTCATTCTGTTCATTAATACCCAACTGGATTAAACCTGGACTGAAATTGAACCCAGAGTTCAACTGATCCAAATGAGGGGGAAATAGAGCTGAAAATCCAGAACAACAACAAGAGAAGCTTGGGGGAAACCAAAGAATTTACAGTGCAGGAGGCCATTCAGCCCATCAAGTCTTCACCAGCTCTTGGAAAGAGCCCCCTACATAAACCCACACCTCCACTCTATCCCCGTAACCCAGCAACCCCATCTAACCTGAAGGGCAATTTATCATGGCCAATCCACCCAACCTGTACATCTTTGGACTGTGGGAGGAAATCCATGCAAACACAGGGAGAATGTGCAGACTCCGCACAGATAGTGACCCAAGCAGGAAACGAACCTGGGACCCTGGCACTGTGAAGCCATAGTGCTAACCACTGTGCTACCCTTAAGAGAAGCTTCCAGAACAATGGGGTTGATGTCACAAGGTTTGAGACTCAGAGCAGTAGAAGCAACAGTACAATGCAGAATAAGTTGGTGGGGGGGGGGGGGGAGTTTAATGAAGCAGGACACAGCTATCTCCTCAATATCAATGACACCTCACCAAGTGTTGGAATGAAGAAGAGGGAACAATCTCCAGCCCCCCAACTTCAAGCCAGAGTTGAGGATTGACATTACCTGCAATCGGCTGCCACACTCGTGGAGTCCATAGTCAAAGAGGACAGTGTGGTTCTGAGAGTAGATCCTGGTTGGCTGGCAACCTGCTGACCCCAGGGTCAGGTCAGCAGCTTGAATCAGGTGGCCGTTCCCAAATAAATCCAGCTGGGCCCTGACCAGCAGCTTTCCCTCCCCACACTGCACCATCACAGTCTGCAGTGGGGACACACTTTGATCCTCAGACACACGGAAATGGGAAGCAAAGGGAGGCCCAGGAGGAGCCTGAGGCCCAGGGGAGGGTCTGACTCTGCTCCATGGAAACCTTTGACCCTGAAACTGTTGCCAAGTATCAGAGGAACAAACAGCTCCAACAAACACCAGGCACAAAACCCTCACTCCAAAATCCCCCATGATGCCAAACAACTGAACCATCCCTTCCACTGGGAGCAGCACCTTTTATCCTCACAGCCTGCGCTCACCTGAACTCTTTTGAGGCCAATCAGCTAATTATATTGAAAGAAACAAACTCCCGGGTAGATTAAAAGGGGGCCGCTCCTGCCAGGGCCCACTGCCCAAATGAAACAAAGATTCACGGAAACTTGACAAAGGTCCCGCTGTGTGTTGGGGGGGGGGGGGGGGGCACGCTCTCTCCATCCTGGCTGGACAGGTAGCCCGATGGGTATCCGTGGAGATACAGCAAAGCCTGATGGGTAAAAGGCAGAATTCAGCAAGGGAATACATAATGAAGGCGTTTAGGAGCCTTGGCCAGTTCCTGCAGTGCATCGTGGAGATGGGACACACGGCTGCCACTGTGCGTCGGTGGGGGAGGGAGTGAATGTTTGTGGAAGGGGAGCAATCAAGCGGGGCTGCTTTGTCCTGGATGGTGTCGAGCTTCTCGTGTGCTGGAGCTGCGCTCATCCAGGCAAGAGGAGAGTATTCCATCGCACTCCTGACTTGACCAGCCAGACCCAGACTTGATGGTGACATGATTTTGGGGATTTGATCAGTGGTGAGGAAGCTCCGAGGTGGTGTTGCCACGGTGACCTGGCAGGAATACCATATGAATTGCCGAGCGGGCCCTTGCGCGAACCTGCACAGAGCGGGCGGCAAATATACAGCCGGGTTCAACTGGAACCAGCTGCCTCCAGGCACCTTCCGCATCCAAATTCTCACCTGGTTAATGGGGACGACACTGAGGCGAGGTCACGCTGTCTCTCTCTCTCGCTGGGAAGGAATCCGGGCGGAACACTGGCAATAATGGGATCAGGGGGACCTACAGACATTGGCCGACAGCAGGGTCACAGAATCGTTGAAGTGTTGAAGGGCTGTCTGGCCCATCATGTCTCCACCCGCTCTCCAAATGAGCATTGTCAACAGCACTTGTTTCACAGGAGGGAAGGTGGCAGAGTGGGGCCGGCCTGACAGTGAGAGTGGGCACTCAGTAGGTGCTGCCTGTGGGTAAGGGTGGCAGAGTGGGCACTCAGTAGGTGCTGCCTGTGGGTAAGGGTGGCAGAGTGGGCACTGTGGGTAAGGTTGGCAGAGTGGGCACTGTGCTGCCTGTGGGTAAGGATGGCAGAGTGGGCACTGAGTGGTGCCTGTGGGTAAGGATGGCAGAGTGGGCACTGTGCTGCCTGTGGGTAAGGGTGGCAGAGTGGGCACTGAGTGCTGTCTGTGGGTAAGGATGGCAGAGTGGGAACTGAGTGCTGTCTGTGGGTAAGGGTGGCAGAGTGGGAACTGTGCTGCCTGTGGGTAAGGATGGCAGAGTGGGCACTGTGCTGCCTGTCGGTAGGGAAGGCAGAGTGGGCACTGAGTGGTGCCTGTGGGTAAGGGTGGCAGAGTGGGCACTGAGTGCTGTCTGTGGGTAAGGGTGGCAGAGTGGGCACTGAGTGCTGTCTGTGGGTAAGGGTGGAAGAGTGGGCACTGTGGGTAAGGATGGCAGAGTGGGCACTGAGTGCTGTCTGTGGGTAAGGATGGCAGAGTGGGCACTGTGTGCTGCCTGTGGGTAAGGATGGCAGAGTGGGCACTGAGTGCTGTCTGTGGGTAAGGATGGCAGAGTGGGCACTGAGTGCTGCCTGTGGGTAAGGATGGCAGAGTGGGCACTGAGTGCTGTCTGTGGGTAAGGATGGCAGAGTGGGAACTGAGTGCTGTCTGTGGGTAAGGATGGCAGAGTGGGAACTGAGTGCTGTCTGTGGGTAAGGATGGCAGAGTGGGCACTGAGTGCTGTCTCTGGGTAAGGGTGGCAGAGTGGGAACTGAGTGCTGTCTGTGGGTAAGGATGGCAGAGTGGGCACTGAGTGCTGTCTCTGGGTAAGGGTGGCAGAGTGGGCACTGTGGGTAAGGATGGCAGTGGGCACTGTGCTGCCTGTGGGTAAGGATGGCAGAGTGGGCACTGTGCTGCCTGTGGGTAAGGATGGCAGAGTGGGCACTGAGTGCTGCCTGTGGGTAAGGGTGGCAGAGTGGGCACTGAGTGCTGTCTGTGGGTAAGGATGGCAGAGTGGGCACTGAGTGCTGCCTGTGGGTAAGGATGGCAGAGTGGGCACTGTGCTGCCTGTGTGTAAGGGTGGCAGAGTGGGCACTGAGTGCTGCCTGTTGGTAAGGATGGCAGAGTGGGCACTGCTGTCTCTGGGTAAGGGTGGCAGGGTGGGCACTGTGGGTAAGGATGGCAGAGTGGGCACTGAGTGCTGCCTGTGGGTAAGGATGGCAGAGTGGGCACTGCTGTCTCTGGGTAAGGGTGGCAGAGTGGGCACTGTGCTGCCTGTAGGTAAGGGTGGCAGAGTGGGCACTGTGGGTAAGGATGACAGAGTGGGCACTGTGCTGTCTGTGGGTAAGGGTGGCAGAGTGGGCACTGTGCTGTCTGTGGGTAAGGATGGCAGAGTGGGCACTGAGTGCTGCCTGTGGGTAAGGATGGCAGAGTGGGCACTGCTGTCTCTGGGTAAGGGTGGCAGAGTGGGCACTGTGCTGCCTGTAGGTAAGGGTGGCAGAGTGGGCACTGTGGGTAAGGATGGCAGAGTGGGCACTGTGCTGTCTGTGGGTAAGGGTGGCAGAGTGGGAACTGTGCTGCCTGTGGGTAAGGATGGCAGAGTGGGCACTGTGCTGCCTGTCGGTAGGGAAGGCAGAGTGGGCACTGAGTGGTGCCTGTGGGTAAGGGTGGCAGAGTGGGCACTGAGTGCTGTCTGTGGGTAAGGGTGGCAGAGTGGGCACTGAGTGCTGTCTGTGGGTAAGGGTGGAAGAGTGGGCACTGTGGGTAAGGATGGCAGAGTGGGCACTGAGTGCTGTCTGTGGGTAAGGATGGCAGAGTGGGCACTGTGTGCTGCCTGTGGGTAAGGATGGCAGAATGGGCACTGAGTGCTGTCTGTGGGTAAGGATGGCAGAGTGGGCACTGAGTGCTGCCTGTGGGTAAGGATGGCAGAGTGGGCACTGAGTGCTGTCTGTGGGTAAGGATGGCAGAGTGGGAACTGAGTGCTGTCTGTGGGTAAGGATGGCAGAGTGGGAACTGAGTGCTGTCTGTGGGTAAGGATGGCAGAGTGGGCACTGAGTGCTGTCTCTGGGTAAGGGTGGCAGAGTGGGAACTGAGTGCTGTCTGTGGGTAAGGATGGCAGAGTGGGCACTGAGTGCTGTCTCTGGGTAAGGGTGGCAGAGTGGGCACTGTGGGTAAGGATGGCAGTGGGCACTGTGCTGCCTGTGGGTAAGGATGGCAGAGTGGGCACTGTGCTGCCTGTGGGTAAGGATGGCAGAGTTGGCACTGAGTGCTGCCTGTGGGTAAGGATGGCAGAGTGGGCACTGAGTGCTGTCTCTGGGTAAGGATGGCAGAGTGGGCACTGAGTGCTGCCTGTGGGTAAGGATGGCAGAGTTGGCACTGAGTGCTGCCTGTGGGTGAGGATGGCAGAGTGGGCACTGAGTGCTGCCTGTGGGTAAGGGTGGCAGAGTGGGCACTGAGTGCTGTCTGTGGGTAAGGATGGCAGAGTGGGCACTGAGTGCTGCCTGTGGGTAAGGATGGCAGAGTGGGCACTGTGCTGCCTGTGTGTAAGGGTGGCAGAGTGGGCACTGAGTGCTGCCTGTTGGTAAGGATGGCAGAGTGGGCACTGCTGTCTCTGGGTAAGGGTGGCAGGGTGGGCACTGTGGGTAAGGATGGCAGAGTGGGCACTGAGTGCTGCCTGTGGGTAAGGATGGCAGAGTGGGCACTGCTGTCTCTGGGTAAGGGTGGCAGAGTGGGCACTGTGCTGCCTGTAGGTAAGGGTGGCAGAGTGGGCACTGTGGGTAAGGATGGCAGAGTGGGCACTGTGCTGTCTGTGGGTAAGGGTGGCAGAGTGGGCACTGTGCTGTCTGTGGGTAAGGATGGCAGAGTGGGCACTGAGTGCTGCCTGTGGGTAAGGATGGCAGAGTGGGCACTGAGTGCTGCCTGTGGGTAAGGATGGCAGAGTGGGCACTGAGTGCTGTCTGTGGGTAAGGATTGCCGAGTGGGCACTGAGTGCTGTCTGTGGGTAAGGGTGGCAGAGTGGGCACTGAGTGCTGTCTGTGGGTAAGGGTGGCAGAGTGGGCACTGTGGGTAAGGGTGGCAGAGTGGGCACTGAGTGCTGTCTCTGGGTAAGGATGGCAGAGTGGGCACTGTGCTGCCTGTGGGTAAGGATGGCAGAGTGGGCACTTTGCTGCCTGTGGGTAAGGGTGGCAGAGTGGGCACTGTGCTGCCTGTGGGTAAGGATGGCAGAGTGGGCACTGAGTGTTGCCTGTGGGTGAGGATGGCAGAGTGGGCACTGAGTGCTGTCTCTGGGTAAGGATGGCAGAGTGAGCACTGTGTGCTGCCTGTGGGTGAGGATGGCAGAGTGGGCACTGTGGGTAAGGGTGGCAGAGTGGGCACTGAGTGCTGCCTGTGGGTAAGGATGCAGAGTGGGCACTGTGGGTAAGGGTGGCAGAGTGGGCACTGAGTGCTGCCTGTGGGTGAGGATGGCAGAGTGGGCACTGAGTGTTGCCTGTGGGTGAGGATGGCAGAGTGGGCACTGAGTGCTGTCTCTGGGTAAGGATGGCAGAGTGGGCACTGTGTGCTGCCTGTGGGTAAGGATGGTAGAGTGGGCACTGAGTGCTGCCTGTGGGTAAGGATGGCAGAGTGGGCACTGAGTGCTGCCTGTGGGTAAGGATGGCAGAGTTGGCACTGAGTGCTGCCTGTGGGTGATGATGGCAGAGTGGGCACTGAGTGCTGCCTGTGGGTGAGGATGGCAGAGTGGGCACTGTGCTGCCTGTGGGTAAGGATGGTAGAGTGGGCACTGAGTGCTGCCTGTGGGTAAGGGGGCAGAGTGGGCACTGAGTGCTGTCTGTGGGTAAGGATGGCAGAGTGGGCTCTGAGTGCTGCCTGTGGGTAAGGATGGCAGAGTGGGCACTGAGTGCTGCCTGTGGGTAAGGATGGCAGAGTTGGCACTGAGTGCTGCCTGTGGGTAAGGATGGCAGAGTGGGAACTGAGTGCTGCCTCTGGGTGAGGATGGCAGAGTGGGCATTGAGTGCTGTCACTGGGTAAGGGTGGCAGAGTGGGCACTGAGTGCTGTCTCTGGGTAAGAGTGGCAGAGTGGGAACTGAGTGCTGCCTCTGGGTGAGGATGGCAGAGTGGGCACTGAGTGCTGTCTGTGGGTAAGGGTGGCAGAGTGGGCACTGAGTGGTGTCTGTGGGTAAGGGTGGCAGAGTGGGCACTGAGTGCTGACTCTGGGTAAGGGTGGCAGAGTGGGCACTGAGTGCTGTCTGTGGGTAAGGGTGGCAGAGTGGGCACTGTGCTGTCTCTGGGTAAGGATGGCAGAGTGGGCACTGTGTGCTGTCTGTGGGTAAGGGTGGCAGAGTGGGCACTGTGCTGACTCTGGGTAAGGGTGGCAGAGTGGGCACTGAGTGCTGTCTGTGGGTAAGGGTGGCAGAGTGGGCACTGAGTGCTGCTGTGGGTAAGGGTGGCAGAGTGGGCACTGTGGGTAAGGATGGCAGAGTGGGCACTGAGTGCTGTCTCTGGGTAAGGATGGCAGAGTGGGCACTGAGTGGTGTCTGTGGGTAAGGGTGGCAGAGTGGGCACTGAGTGCTGACTCTGGGTAAGGGTGGCAGAGTGGGCACTGAGTGCTGACTCTGGGTAAGGATGACAGAGTGGGCACTGAGTGCTGCCTGTGGGTAAGGGTGGCAGAGTGGGCACTCAGTAGGTGCTGTCTGTGGGTAAGGGTGGCAGAGTGGGAACTGAGTGCTGTCTGTGGGTAAGGATGGCAGAGTGGGCACTGAGTACTGTCTCTGGGTAAGGGTGGCAGAGTGGGCACTGTGGGTAAGGATGGCAGAGTGGGCACTGAGTTCTGCCTGTGGGTAAGGATGGCAGAGTGGGCACTGAGGGCTGCCTCTGGGTGAGGATGGCAGAGTGGGCACTGAGTGGTGCCTGTGGGTAAGGGTGGCAGAGTGGGCACTGTGCTGCCTCTGGGTAAGGATGGCAGAGTGGGCACTGAGTGCTGACTCTGGGTAAGGATGGCAGAGTGGGCACTGTGCTGCCTGTGGGTAAGGATGGCAGAGTGGGCACTGTGCTGTCTGTGGGTGAGGATGGCAGAGTGGGCACTGAGTGCTCCCTCTGTGTGAGGATGGCAGAGTGGGCTCTGAGTGGTGCCTGTGGGTAAGGGTGGCAGAGTGGGCACTGAGTGCTGCCTGTGGGTAAGGGTGGCAGAGTGGGCACTGTGCTGTCTGTGGGTATGGGTGGCAGAGTGGGCACTGTGCTGCCTGTGGGTAAGGGTGGCAGAGTGGGCACTGTGCTGCCTGTGGGTAAGGGTGGCAGATTGGGCACTGTGCTGTCTGTGGGTGAGGATGGCAGAGTGGGCACTGTGCTGCCTGTGGGTAAGGATGGCAGAGTGGGCACTGAGTGGTGCCTGTGGGTAAGGATGGCAGAGTGGGCACTGTACTGCCTGTGGGTATGGGTGGCAGAGTGGGCACTGAGTGCTGCTTCTGGGTAAGGGTGGCAGAGTGGGCACTGTGCTGCCTGTGGGTAAGGATGGCAGAGTGGGCACTGAGTGCTGTCTCTGGGTAAGGATGGCAGAGTGGGCACTGTGTGCTGCCTGTGGGTGAGGATTGCAGAATGGGCACTGAGTGTTGCCTGTGGGTGAGGATGGCAGAGTGGGCACTGAGTGCTGTCTCTGGGTAAGGATGGCAGAGTGGGCACTGTGTGCTGCCTGTGGGTGAGGATGGCAGAGTGGGCACTGAGTGCTGCCTGTGGGTAAGGATGGCAGAGTGGGCACTGAGTGCTGCCTGTGGGTAAGTATGGCAGAGTTGGCACTGTGTGCTGCCTGTGGGTGAGGATGGCAGAGTGGGCACTGTGCTGTCTGTGGGTAAGGATGGCAGAGTGGGCACTGTGTGCTGCCTGTGGGTAAGGATGAGCTGAGAATTATGGACCTTGATGGGCAGCCAATGGGCATGGACCTGAAAGCCCCGTTGCCAACTTTCTGGGGTTACCATTGGCCAGAAATAGGGCTGCACTAACCATAGTAATACTGTGGCTACCAGGGCAGGTCAGAGGCTGGGATCCTGCGGAGAGTAACTCACCTCCTGACTCCCTCCCCCGCTGACGCACAGTGGCAGCCGTGTGTCCCATCCACAAGATGCACTGCAGCAACTCACCAAGTCTCCTAAATGCCTTCATTATGTTTCCCTTGCTGAATTCTGCCTTTTACCCATCAGGCTTTGCTGTATCTACATGGATACCCATCGGCCTACCTGTCCAGCCAGGATGGAGAGAGCGTGCCCCCCCCCCCCCCCCAACACACAGCGGGACCTTTGTCAAGTTTCCGTGAATCTTTGTTTCATTTGGGCAGTGGGCCCTGGCAGGAGCGGCCCCCTTTTAATTTACCCGGGAGTTTGTTTCTTTCAGTATAATTAGCTGATTGGCCTCAAAAGAGTTCAGGTGAGCGCAGGCTGTGAGGATAAAAGGTGCTGCTCCCGGTGGAAGGGATGGTTCAGTTGTTTGGCATCATGGGGGATTTTGGAGTGAGGGTTTTGGGCCTGGTGTTTGTTGGAGCTGTTTGTTCCTCTGATACTTGGCAACAGTTTCAGGGCCAGAGGTTTCCATGGAGCAGAGTCAGACCCTCCCCTGGGCCTCAGACTCCACCTGGGCCTCCCTTTCCTTTCCATTTCCGTCTGTCTGAGGGTCAAAGTGTGTCCCCACTGCAGACTGTGATGGTGCAGTGTGGGGAAGGCAAGCTGCTGGTCAGGGCCCAGCTGGATTTATTTGGAAATGGCCACCTGATTCAAGCTGCTGACCTGACCCTGGGGTCAGCAGGTTGCCAGCCAACCAGGATCTACTCTCAGAACCACACTGTCCTCTTTGACTATGGACTCCACGAGTGTGGCAGCCGATTGCAGGTAATGTCGATCCTCAACTCTGGCTTGAAGCTGGGGGCCTGGAGATTGTTCCCTGCTCTTCATTCCAACACTTGGTGAGGTGTCATTGATATTGAGGAGATAGCTGTGTCCTGCTTCATAAACCCTCCCCCCCCCCCCCCCCCCCCAACTTATTCTGCATTGTACTGTTGCTTCTACTGCTCTGAGTCTCAAACCTTGTGACATCAACCCCATTGTTCTGGAAGCTTCTCTTAAGGGTAGCACAGTGTTTAGCACTATGGCTTCACAGTGCCAGGGTCCCAGGTTCGTTTCCTGCTTGGGTCACTATCTGTGCGGAGTCTGCACATTCTCCCTGTGTTTGCATGGATTTCCTCCCACAGTCCAAAGATGTACAGGTTAGGTGGATTGGCCATGATAAATTGCCCTTCAGGTTAGATGGGGTTGCTGGGTTACGGGGATAGAGTGGAGGTGTGGGTTCATGTAGGGGGCTCTTTCCAAGAGCTGGTGAAGACTTGATGGGCTGCATGGCCTCCTTTCCCATTGGGGTCAATGGGGACCTGGATTAAAACTTTTCTATTTCCAGGCTGCATATTAATTTGTGGATCCTTTTCCTGTTCACTGAAGCTGTCCTTTTTATTGAATCAATTCCCTGTTAATTGGTCCTGGTCTGGTGCTAATTCTCTCTCTCTGTATAAATAGCTTGAGGTTGCTGAGCAACACCAATAACAGATGAGGCCATTCAGCCCCTCTTGCCTGATCCACGTTCATTAACATCAGAGCTGAGCTTCCCACAACCTCCCATGTCCCTGTGCTCCCAACATATTCCCTCGATGTCCAAAAGTAAATCCATCTGTCCTGAATATCCTCGGTGACTGAGCTTTCCCAGCTCTCTGGGATGGGAGAATTCCCAGCTCTCTGGGATGGGAGAATTCCCAGCTCTCTGGGGCGGGAGAATTCCCAGCTCTCTGGGGCGGGAGAATTCCCAGCTCTCTGGGGCGGGAGAATTCCCAGCTCTCTGGGGCGGGAGAATTCCCAGCTCTCTGGGGCGGGAGAATTCCCAGCTCTCTGGGGCGGGAGAATTCCCAGCTCTCTGGGGCGGGAGAATTCCCAGCTCTCTGGGGCGGGAGAATTCCCAGCTCTCTGGGGCGGGAGAATTCCCAGCTCTCTGGGGCGGGAGAATTCCCAGCTCTCTGGGGCGGGAGAATTCCCAGCTCTCTGGGGCGGGAGAATTCCCAGCTCTCTGGGGCGGGAGAATTCCCAGCTCTCTGGGGCGGGAGAATTCCCAGCTCTCTGGGGCGGGAGAATTCCCAGCTCTCTGGGGCGGGAGAATTCCCAAGATTCAGGAGTTGCCGAATGAAGAAATTCCTTGTCATGTTTGCCCTGACTGACCCCTGACCTGAGGTGACTCTTGCCCCCTAATACACTCCAGCTATGGGACAGCCGTCTCTTTACACTGACCATGTCAATCCCCCAGAGAATGGTTTACATTGGATGGGATGAGTTCATTGTTGACCCCTGTGTAGAACTTTCTCATTTCAGACCAGTTCTTCATTCCTTAACCTGGTGTCTTTCAGATGTCTGGAGATTTCCTGACCTACACCACCCACCTGACCCACAGCCCACAGTATCCTGGATCTGTCATTGTCAGAACGAATGGAGCGGTCGTTCCCATCGAGTGTCGTTACTTTAGGTGAGAATCTTTACTCGATGCTCTCGGATCCACAGCTGCTGGTGTTCTCTGAAGTTGTCTTAATGACTCTGCTCTTTCCAGGAAGGGCAACGTGAGCAGTAACCCCATCAGGCCCACCTGGGTCCCATTCAGCTCCACCAGGTCTGGAGAAGGGCGTCTGTCCTTCTCCCTGCGCCTAATGAATGGTATGTGATGGGTGGGCGGGGAGTCATTTCCCATCTTCACTCTGTGGGAGTGACACCCACTGTCTCTAACCCTTGTCCTCTTGTTCTTCAGGGGATTGGCTTACAGAGCGCACTTCAACTGTCTACCACCTGGGTGACCTCATTCACATTGAGGCCTCTGTGTCAATGACCAACCACATGGCTCTGAAGCTCTACATTGACCGCTGTGTAGCTACATTGAGCCCAGACAAGGACTCCACCCTGAGATACAGCATCATTGACTACAATGGGTAAGGAGCTGTCTGCTTTCTCCAGCTGCTCCCATCTCACTGGCTTCACTTCATTCACCTCGTCTCCCTCTTTTTAATCTTCAGTTGCCTCCTGGACAGCCAAGCTGAAGACTCCTTTTCAACCTTTGTGTCGCCAAGAGGCGAGCGGGAAGCGGACAAGCTCCAGTTTGACCTGGATGCGTTCCGTTTCTTTGGAGATGACCGATCCTTGGTAAGAGGAAGCTGATCATGGGGGGGGGATATCTGATGTTGTGAGGGAGTCACTAAATAATGATTTGTGTTGATGTTTCCCTCAGATTTTCATCACCTGTCACCTGAAAGTAGTTCCAGTGGATCGGAGAGATTCCAGGAACAAAGCTTGTACTTTCCAGAAGATGCAGAATGTGTGAGTCTCTCTCTCTCTCTCCCTCGGGGATGGGTTTGTGTGGAGAAGTGATGCACCACTTAGTTGACTGACTGACCTTTTTCTCTTTAGTTGGACGCCATTGGAGGAATGGAGCATTGACATTTGTACCTGTTGCCGTGTGGGTAACTGTGCCACGCGGGAGCTGCGATTCGGACCCAGAGGAAGGAGAGATCTTGGAGCTGAAGCTGGTAGGAACATTGATCCTCTAGATGTTGGAGGGTTTCCCCCTTTCCCCTCTCTAACTGGAATGTTTGATATTGCAGAGAGTGAAGCTGGATTGAAGTGGGAGGCTGAGGCCTCACTCGGACCCCTGCTCATTCTGGATACTGATGTGACCAACCTGGCGACGGCCTCCCTGAATGAGGGAAGGATGCAGGAGGGGCCTCCAGGTGGGGAGTTGACTTGTCTGTTGGTTTCCATTTTCCCCTCGGTAGTTCCGTCACTAACCATTAGTTTCTCATTGGGTTTTGTAGATGTGGAGTCTCGTGTGGTCCTGATCATGACCCTGACTGTGACGGCCGTCTCTCTGATCTCTGCTTCAATGATCACCTTGTTCCTGTACAGGAAACACAAACTGTTCACCCAGTGATCAAATCATCAATAAAGCACTGATTCCTTGTGACTGGGAGCTGACTGGTCTTTCTTTTTTCCCAGTCCATGGATATAATGGCTGGGGTCTGTGCAAAGCCCCAAGATCCACATCTCCTTGAATGGTTCTACTAGAGGCGAGGGTAGTTTTTAATGGGGGCTGTTAATTTTCTGGCTCTGTTTCAGTTTACCCCCCTCCCCGTATCTCTCAGAGAAAACTGTTTATTCCAGACCAGTAGCCTCTGAGTGGGTTTGAAGCTCCCGGATTCCTTTAGAATCCTCCACTACAGAAATATGTTCTGGCAATTATTGTGACTCCACCAGAGCGGGCAGTGAAAGGTGAGACCACAACAACGGTAAATTTATTCAAGAAAATGAGGCTCTCCACAACTCCTGACTATAACACACAAAACCGGTTAGAAAAACACTTGGGGAAGCAAGAAACTAAACGGCATGTTGAAAATTCTGATCCTTACACAAGTTTACTGAGGCACACGCTAACCTAGAGTTTCTGTGGGCTGAAGGAATATACTCACCGTTCCCAGGACAATGGCTGAACAGGCAGGGGTGTTTCTTTGGCTCTTCCTCAAACCTGATTGGTCTGTTTGGCTGCTGGGCATTGGCTCTTCCTCAAACCTGATTGGTCTGTTTGGCTGCTGGGCGTTGATCCTGCTGAGCTGGCTCCTCGACAGGAATCTTTTGTGGTCTGTCGTCTGGGTGTTCATGATCTTCTGTCCCTGTAACGTTCTACCGCACGGTTCTCCTTGGCTGTAATGTTTGTCTGATCCCTGTGATCTCCAGTCCCCTCCTGCCCTTCACATCTGACCTCTGAGATCCTTGTTATCTGCTCTGATGTCTGCCTGCTGGCAGACATTTGGTTTGGACTGTTTTCTGTACAGCATTTGTCCTTTTTTTTTTTTGAAAATGGAGCAGTATCCTTTTTCAATTCTTGCCCAGTTTTGCTCGGCTGATTGGAGTTGCAATAACTTCACAATCTGTATCACCCAGAGACGGTGAGCAATTCCCATCAGCCTCACAAACTGTATACCCAATGATCCCTTATTTCTAACTTAAAATGACTGACAACAAAATAATGCTTCCTTTAACAGAAGGAACTATATATACATGTGGGAAAGATTCCATGACTGCAGATGTAGCCATGTAGGCTGTTTCTGTGGGGTTTGATGGAACCATGTAGGCTGTTTCTGTGGGGTTTGATGGAACCATGTAGGCTGTTTCTGTGGGGTTTGATGTAGCCATGTAGGCTGTTTCTGTGGGGTTTGATGGAACCATGTAGGCTGTTTCTGTGGGGTTTGATGGAACCATGTAGGCTGTTTCTGTGGGGTTTGATGTAACCATGTAGGCTGTTTCTGTGGGGTTTGATGGAACCATGTAGGCTGTTTCTGTGGGGTTTGATGGAACCATGTAGGCTGTTTCTGTGGGGTTTGATGGAACCATGTAGGCTGTTTCTGTGGGGTTTGATGGAACCATGTAGGCTGTTTCTGTGGGGTTTGATGGAACCATGTAGGCTGTTTCTGTGGGGTTTGATGGAACCATGTAGGCTGTTTCTGTGTGGTTTGATGGAACCATGTAGGCTGTTTCTGTGTGGTTTGATGGAACCATGTAGGCTGTTTCTGTGTGGTTTGATGGAACCATGTAGGCTGTTTCTGTGGGGTTTGATGTAGCCATGTAGGCTGTTTCTGTGTGGTTTGATGGAACCATGTAGGCTGTTTCTGTGTGGTTTGATGGAACCATGTAGGCTGTTTCTGTGTGGTTTGATGGAACCATGTAGGCTGTTTCTGTGTGGTTTGATGGAACCATGTAGGCTGTTTCTGTGTGGTTTGATGGAACCATGTAGGCTGTTTCTGTGTGGTTTGATGGAACCATGTAGGCTGTTTCTGTGTGGTTTGATGGAACCATGTAGGCTGTTTCTGTGGGGTTTGATGGAACCATGTAGGCTGTTTCTGTGGGGTTTGATGGAACCATGTAGGCTGTTTCTGTGTGGTTTGATGGAACCATGTAGGCTGCTTCTGTGTGGTTTGATGGAACCATGTAGGCTGTTTCTGTGGGGTTTGATGGAACCATGTAGGCTGTTTCTGTGGGGTTTGATGGAACCATGTAGGCTGTTTCTGTGTGGTTTGATGGAACCATGTAGGCTGTTTCTGTGGGGTTTGATGTAGCCATGTAGGCTGTTTCTGTGGGGTTTGATGGAACCATGTAGGCTGTTTCTGTGGGGTTTGATGGAACCATGTAGGCTGTTTCTGTGGGGTTTGATGGAACCATGTAGGCTGTTTCTGTGTGGTTTGATGGAACCATGTAGGCTGTTTCTGTGTGGTTTGATGGAACCATGTAGGCTGTTTCTGTGTAGTTTGATGGAACCATGTAGGCTGTTTCTGTGTGGTTTGATGGAACCATGTAGGCTGTTTCTGTGGGGTTTGATGGAACCATGTAGGCTGTTTCTGTGTGGTTTGATGGAACCATGTAGGCTGTTTCTGTGTGGTTTGATGTAGCCATGTAGGCTGTTTCTGTGTGGTTTGATGGAACCATGTAGGCTGTTTCTGTGGGGTTTGATGGAACCATGTAGGCTGTTTCTGTGGGGTTTGATGGAACCATGTAGGCTGTTTCTGTGGGGTTTGATGGAACCATGTAGGCTGTTTCTGTGGGGTTTGATGGAACCATGTAGGCTGTTTCTGTGGGGTTTGATGGAACCATGTAGGCTGTTTCTGTGGGGTTTGATGGAACCATGTAGGCTGTTTCTGTGTGGTTTGATGTAGGCTGTTTCTGTGTGGTTTGATGTAGGCTGTTTCTGTGGGGTTTGATGTAGGCTGTTTCTGTGGGGTTTGATGGAGCCATGTAGGCTGTTTCTGTGTGGTTTGATGTAGGCTGTTTCTGTGGGGTTTGATGGAGCCATGTAGGCTGTTTCTGTGTGGTTTGATGGAGCCATGTAGGCTGTTTCTGTGTGGTTTGATGTAGGCTGTTTCTGTGTGGTTTGATGGAACCATGCAGGCTGTTTCTGTGTGGTTTGATGTAACCATGTAGGCTGTTTCTGTGGCGTTTGATGTAACCAGTCTCTGAACCATTGCCATGTCCCTCAGCTGTTGAAAGCTGCAATTTGTTACCAACGGGTATCTCTCAATTTACAGATTCTGCCAGGCAATTCTGATCCAGGCTGAGATCTCTACCCATGCCTCCAACTACCACCAGTCTGATGTGTTCATGTTCTATATATTTGGGTCTTTTTGCTCCAAGGGTATAGAGGTTTGAAACCACTCCACTGCAGCCAGCTGTTCTGTCAGCCTCTCCATTGTAAAGGGGGAATGTTCTACCCAAAATGGGCCAAGTATTCTTGTAGGTTTGTGAAGTTCTCCTGTACCGTGATGTGAATAGAGGAAGGTTCTGGGCTGGGTACGATTCGCTGGTGTGCCACACGAGCTTCCACCCTGGCTGTGCAATATTGGGCACCACTGCTATGGTCCATGCTGATACCGCTGGGCACAGGTGGTAACACTCCCCCCACCCCCATGTATGCCTCCTGTGGAGGGATGTGGTTGTCATAATCTGCACCCATGCACAGCATGAGGCGAAAGCAGGCAGTGACAGACACCCAGGTGAGCCAATCAACCTGCAGAACGGAACCCGACCAATCACCAGACAGAACACCAGAGGGGGGCTTCCAACTATAAACACGAGGCATCAGCACTCCGCCTCGTTCCACTGGGGACAACTGTAGTGACAGGCAGGGTGTATATATCAGTCAGCACCTTCTACACGTGGCTCAGAGCTAGTTCTGGTCTAGAGTTAGTTTCCTTAGAGTAGTAGAGTAAACCCACAGCCAGCTGTGTGCCTCGTTAACTGAAGTTCAATAAATTTAATTGCACCAACACCTATGTTTGGTGTATGCTTTATCGTTTAACTGCATCGTGTTGCAGTCCGTGTTAGCCCAGGGTGAATAACATGACAGTGGCTGGCGGCCATTGCTTCCAGGGTGCAGTTTATAGGCTGTTCCCCAGCTGTCCTGAACCTCCACACTGAGGTCGAGCAGATGTGGGTGGGACACGAGGTAACTTGTGCTCCCTGCTCCTACAACTGTAAAGGGTGATGCTGTTACAGTCACTGTAACATGGGGCAGGGTCATTCTGTGACCAACATGTACTACTCCCCCCCCCCCCCCCCCCCCCCCCCCCCCCCATGAATGACTCTCTCGTTCTCAAACCCGGTACAGGGATGCTGGCTGTTTTGATGCTCCCATCACTAAGGATTCTTAACGACAACCCCCCGTGATTGTGTGGTTGGGATTTTCCACAATCAACGGGCACTGGGTACGGCTCGGAGGCTGCACTGAGTTGGCAGGGACTCGAGGTGCTGTAAGGGTGTCATGGTGCTGGCTGCTGAGCCATTAACGGACCTGACCTTTTGTTTTCAGGAATTTTATGACTGGGTTTCCCTTGTGTAGTTGGAATCCCAGGAGCTCCTGTGGCGCATTGGGTAGTGCCCCTGCGTCTGAGTCACAAACTATGGGTTCGATACCCCCACCCACCCCAGGACTTGACAGTTACAATGGGTATCGACCCACAACCCCCTTCCAAACACGGCACTAGCTGACGGTCAGAGGGGACAGAGACCCTGGGTCAGACGCACTTGCACCAACACCTATGTTTGGTGTATGCTTTATCGTTTAACTGCATCGTGTTGCAGTCCGTGTTAACCCAGGGTGAATAACATGACAGTGGCTGGCGGCCATTGCTTCCAGGGTGCAGTTTATAGGCTGTGCCCCAGCTGTACTGAACCTCCACACTGAGGTCGAGCAGATGTGGGTGGGACACGAGGTAACTTGTGCTCCCTGCTCCTACACTGTAACATGGGGCAGGACCCCCCCCCCCCCCCCCCCCCCTGGCGACAGAGTGGCCCACCTGTTCCAGGAATTACTCACCGTGGAAACGGATAGTGCAGCAAGAGAATTGGGAGCTGAAATCCCAGAGGAAATATCAATGTGGGAATGGTGGAATTCTGGGATGTGGTACAGTCCGAGCACCAGGACGCAGTGAAGAGAAACAAAGGAAGCAGTCGTTCGGCCTAAAAGGCTGAGGGCAGAGGAAGCCCTTGACGAATATAAAGCAAGTAGGGAGGAACGTACGGTGGGAGTTCGGAAGGGTGAAAGGGGTCATGAAATGTCGTTGGCAAACAGGATTTGGGAAAATCCTCAGGCGTTTTCTACATCTGTAAAGAGCAAGAGGGTAGCCAGAGAAAGGGTTGGGCCATTCCAGGATATTGGAGGGAATCTATATGGAAGTAGAGGAAATGGGAGAGATACTAAATGAATACATTACCTCAGTATTCACCAAAGAGATGGACTTGTTGGATGAGGAGTATTGGGTTGAGGAGATGCTGAGTCATGTTGAAAGAGGAAGTGATGGGCATCTTAAAAAGCATTAAAGTAGATCAGGGCCTGATGGGAGCCCCCTCCCCACCACCTTCCCTGACATCTTTGCCACACCCTCTGTGGCGTTTGTACTGTCCATGCCCTGCTGTCGCCCAATAGGCCTCAGGCCCTGGCACCTGTACCAGTTCTCCTGATTGGCCACCTCGCCACCATACTGTGGTCTGAGACCACCTTCTCCACCCCCCCCCCCCCCGAATCATCACGCCCTGCG
Organism: Scyliorhinus canicula; assembly: GCF_902713615.1. Classification (NCBI taxonomy): domain Eukaryota; kingdom Metazoa; phylum Chordata; class Chondrichthyes; order Carcharhiniformes; family Scyliorhinidae; genus Scyliorhinus; species Scyliorhinus canicula. Next base: position 16,177 of record NW_024055835.1, on the reverse strand, counting down.
ATTCCAACCGCCGCTCCACCCTGTCCCAAAAGTGACGCCAATGGGATCCACCGCCATCTCAATCGCTGTGGACAGGCCCTCCCATCTCTGTCCGTGGAATTAACGTCTCCATTGTCCATTGGAAGGGCTTCGATGACACGGGGGGGGGGCTCCGCCATTTTCTCTTCCACTTCACCACGAAGGCCTTCTCAACCTTCTGAGCCTTTATGTGACTTCTGCCTCCCTGTTTTATCCTGTAGACATCCCAGGAAGGAACTTCAATTACTACACCTTTCTTCCCAAAACTTCACCCTTTAACCGGGCAAAAATATCAAGTCCCCAAGCGGGTGCCACCTTGTGTGCGACCCTTCACCTCCTAGCCACCATTGGAAGCCCAGCGGTAACATTGTAAACTGTTTATCAGTTATCAACTCCAATTTAACAACTAACATTAATATTGTAAGGGTCCTCCCTATTTCCATGTGTATTCCCATTATTTTCTGTTATTTAGGCTTTTATGAATTTTTGTACCTGGACAATTAATAGGACCTGCAACTTTAAGACTTACTTCACCTTTAACTTTTTAAAAAAAAAAGAATCCAGCTGGATGTGCCGGCTTGACTCATCTTGATGGACTTGGCTGTCAGCCAATGAGCTGCTGACTTTGTCAGTCTCTCTCTGCTGATTGGTGCTGACTGTTGTGGAGTATTCTTGCAAGGACAGGAAGGTCTCACCTGGTTTTTACTTTCAGTTTGATCAGGAAGTTGGAGGGCCACAGCCCTGATTTCCCCCCCCCCCCCCCCCCCCCCTCTCTCTCTCTCTCTCTCTATGGGGAGGTGGTAGCTGTTGTGGTATTTGTTACTGAGCTAGTAAAGCAGAGTAATGCTCTGGGGACCCAGGTTCAAATCCCGCTGCTGCAGATGGTGGGAGTTTAATTCAATTTATAAATAAATAAATAAAAATCTGGCATTAAAAGTATAACGATGGCCATTGTTGTCGACTGTCGTTAAAAACCCATCTTGTTCACTAATGTCCTTTAGAGAAGTAAATCTGTAGGTGTTCAGGGAGCCCAGCGAATCATGCCCATATGTTCTGGGCATGCCCAGTGCTGAGGGAGTTTTGGAAGTGGGTAGTGAGGACTGTCTAGGGTGGTGGGATCCAGGGTCAAGCCAGGATGGGGACCCGCGATATTCAGCGTTGCAGGGGAGCCGGGAGTGCAGGAGGGCGACAGAGGCCGGCGTTCTGGCCTTTTGCGTCCCTAGTAGCCCGGCGGAGGATTCTTCTTCAGTGGGAGGATGCGAGGCCCCCAAGCGTGGAGGCCTGGGTCAACAATATGGCGGGGTTTATTAAATTGGAGAGGGTGAAATTTGCCCTGAGGGGATCAGGCGGTGGCAGCCAGATTTCCTAGCAGAACGATAGGGAAAGAGGCCAGCAGCAGCCCGGGGGGGGGGGTGGTCGGGGTCATCTCGGTGGTTAGGGTTGAAGGGACGTGTACATATGTTCTTTGTTTGCGACAGGCGTTAATCTATTTTTCTGTTTTGTATGGGGGGGGGGGAGGGTTTGTTCTCTTTGGGTTTTCTCAGTTAATATATAATTTGTTAATATTTTGTAAAATTTGAATAAAAATTATTTTTTAAAAAAAAGGAAATCTGCCGTCCTTAACCTAATCTGACTCCAATGTTGTGATTTTAACTACCCCTTCGAGGACAATTGGGGATTAATAATAAATGCTTCCATTGCCCGTTCCATGAATGAATTGTTTAAAAAATTACATGATGGACTCTGTCTGAATTTTCAAAGTAAAGAGCCCCTCTCCCTCTCTCCCCTCTCTTCCCCCCCCTTCCCTCTCTCGTTCCCCCCCCCTTCCCTCTCTCTTTCCCCCCCTTCCCCTCTCTCTTCTCCCTTTCCCCCTCTCCAGGGAAATTCAGTAAAGCTGGAGCACATTCTGTTGGAGTTGGAAACTAATAAGAATTACGCAGGGCCTGAGGCGGAGCTTCTGAGTGAAGGGACCAGGTTCATAAAAATGAAAGTGACTCCCCAGAGGGAATCGCACAATCACTCCTTGTCATGGAAGGATAGTCAGTCAAAAAAAATACAACTTCAACATCTGAAGCAAGCGATCTTCCATCTCACATTAATCCTCTTTATTTTTCTGCTCCCCCCTCCCTCTGTGTGGTCTGTCTTGTGTGTGTTTCGGTAGAGGTTGGAATGGTAAGAGGGGGGTGGGGTAGTAAATTAGCTGGCTGTTATTCTAGTATAATTATTGCATGCCTTATCTCTAGTTTACAAATAAACAGTTGTTGTCTTTCACTTGCAGGCACTAGATCTGTAAGTCATTGGATCAGTCAAGGGCTAAAGATCTCAGAAATGTCATCAGAATTATTAGTTAATTTACTTGTGTTGGGAGTCAGGGGACCTGTGGGCTGGACCGCCCAAATCGCCAAGGGGTGTCGTAATGATATATTGTATGTGAGAGTACCTTTGAGAAATGGAGCTGCTCGTGATCCTGGAGTGATGTCACAGTGTGGTGTGGAGCGGAGCAAAAGCTTGGGTGTGTCTGTGTTTTTCAGTGAGCTGCACCTGAAGTCTGCCATCCAAAGACCATCTTAATCACTTGGTGAATTCAGAATTATAAATGTTTTCAGTATTGAATGTAAACTCTGTGCTTCTGTTCAAAGGTTTGTTAAGTCTTCTGGTGTTAAAAGGACAGATTACTTAGTGTTGTGTTCTTTGAGGGTTGTATTTGAATTAAATGGTTGCTAAGATGTTCCCTGAATGTTTTGAAAAGGTTAACTGGAGTTCATAGAATAAAACTTGTTTTGTTTTAAAAAAAAAAATACTTTTCCATTTTCTGCTGTAACACACCTGTAGAGTGGGCCGTGTGCTATTAAAAAATTGTGGGTCAGGGTGAACTCCAAGATACACTTGGGGTTCTCTAAACCCTGGCCCATAACATAATAAACCGTTCATTAGTTAACAATTCCAATACAACAATCCTATAAAATCTTTATTCACTATCAGCCCCAAATAAAACATTAAGAATATTGTAAACCTTTTATTAGTTTTTCTTTCGCGTACATCTATTAACAAATATTATAAACCACATGTTAGCTATTGATTTATTGGGTCAGAGTTGACTGTTATTTCTTGATTGTCCATGAATTATCATGATCAATAAACAATTACTTTTCATTTGTACTCAGCTGTTTTATTTTTTTATGGGGGGGAAATATTTTATTGAGGCCTTTATTATTTTAACAATTTGCAACATCACATCTCAACAAAAACAGAACGATATAGCCAACAGTGACCCTGCCCCGAGCACAAACCCCAGTCAACATGGCTTCCACAAACATTCCCACCTTCCCCAGCCGCCCCTTCCTTGGTTCTCCTGTTCTTACTCATCTCTCCCATGCCTCTTCTTTCACTGCCCTCCCCCAACTCCACCATGTCTATATGTTTTGGGCTTGGCTGAGGCGTTTCTGGACGGAGTTTGCATGAAAAATAAAAATCACTTATTGTCACGAGTAGGCTTCGAATGAAGTTACTGTGAAAAGCCCCTAGTCGCCACATTCTGGCACCTGTTCGGGGAGGCTGGTACGGGAATCGAACCGTGCTGCGGGGCTGCTTTAAAAGCCAGGGATTTAGCCCAGTGAGCTAAACCAGCCCCTGCAGAGGTGTTAAAAGTGAGGGCGGGGCCAGCGTTCAGAGGTGGCGATCGTCGGTGTGTCAGAAGGCCCGGGAGCCCAGGGGGGGGGGGGCGAGAGAGGCCGACGTCCTGGTCTTTGCCTCCCTGTTGGCTTCGGAGACGGATCTTACTAGGATGGAGGGACTCAGAGTCGGAAGGGGTGACATGGCGGGATTTAATTGGAAAGAATTAAATTCACCTTGAGGAATGCCTTGCTCGAAGACGGCAGCCGTTCATCGACGTCTTGAAGAAACATTAATCATCTGTTTTATTAACTACGTCAACATTAATCATTTTATTATAACTTTACTCTGTACGCACAGGTCATCATTAATCCCAAATTAATCATTAACCATAACTCTGCAAACTATGGATCTGTAACGAAACTAAATATAACAATCCTCAGCACCTTGAAAGGTAGGATTATGTTTACATCATCACCTGATAACTGTGCTTTTATTGTTTTACAGATTGACTAAGTATGTTCATTATCGCAATAAAACTCAACTTATTCACAATCTTCGAGCTGCCGTGATGATGTAATAAATAATTGATTTTAATCAGTCGGCATCAACCCCCAATTAAAGATTAAATTGCAATCTAGTTTCCCAGCTTGCTATTTTCAAATCCAATATCACATTGCTCTCCGGCCACGGACGCTGTGACCCACCGATGTGAAGTGCAAAAAGGGCCCACTTAACCCTGCGCCCAGAAATCCTGGCCAACTTTCCCACTCGAGCCTCGGGCCTACATCGGGGCAGAATGCGTAGGCCCCAGCCGGGGAGCAGGAGGACTGCAGCCTCGCCCCCCCCCCTCCCCCCCCCCCCCCCCCCACCGTGTGACGGAGCCAGATTAGTACCCCCATTGAGGGGATGCTGTGAAAGAGCAAATTTAAAGCCGAGATGGGCCCAAGGATTTTCCACCATCGTTAAGGTATGTTGTCGTTGTTGTTGGTCATTTCTTTCAACAGTTAATGCGGTCTTATTTAAAGTGCAATTTTTACTTTTGTTTTATGATTTAAGATCGTTATTCAATACTTATGAGTGAAGATAGCTTTTGTTATTTGATTTACGCCTATAAAACTGAGAAATAAATTGGCAATGTATTATTATCTAATTTTGTGTGTGGCATGCTGGGAAGTGTTTGTCTGTTTAAACGCATGCCGACTCAAAAGGAGAAGCCAGAACGTCACATGGGTTTCCTCCGGGTGCTCCGGTTTCCTTCCACAGTCCGGAGATGTGCAGGTTGGGTGGATTGGCCACGATAAATTGCCCCTTGGTGTCCAAAAAGGTTGGGTGGGGTTACTGGGTGTGGTAGTATGACCTAGAAGTACCTGGGAGTGTGAGCTGATATTGGCGGAGAAGGCTCGCTGCCCATTGGCCCAAGTGTTGCTTTCCCATTGGTCAAGATGAAGGTAGCTCCGCCCATGAGGCGGAGTATAAGAACCTGTGTTTCCCAGCAGCCATCGTTCTTTCTGTGCGCAAGCTGCTGGACACGCTTCTTGCAGATGAAAGCCTTTGATTCAGACTACTTCTCATTTCTTCTGTGCTTATTGATCGCGCATCACTGGGTTGTGGGGAGAGGTGGAGCGGGGCTTAAGTGGGGTGCTCTTTCCAAGGGCCGGTGCAGACCCAATGGCCGAATGGCCTCCTTCTGCACTTAAAATTCTATAATCTATGAACTTCCTGAGGGTGTTGTACACTACTGGAGACGGTTCTGACTTAGTCAGAAGTGTTACAATGGAAAAAATCCCCGGGGGCCGCAGGTTTTCAGCTGTCTGTCCCTGTGTTTGGCAATCTCATTTCTTTCCCAGGAACATTAACTGACTGGAGGGGGTGCGGTGGGGGGGTGTGCGGTGGGGGGCGTCCGTATTCCGGGATGGTCATGGGAAGTCGTATGGTCCCGATCCCGGCTTCTCTATCGGGGTGAGAACAGGTTAGCATCAGGGTGCGCGCAGTCGGGCTGGACAGTGACGTTTGGCGGATGAGGGTCAGGACGGTAAGCGGCATCGAGGTGATCCAGGTGGCAATTAGACCCGGGATTGCGTGACGCCGTGACAAGTCCACAACATGGAGGGCAGCATTGACCGCGCCCGGCCGTCACTGGTGTAGGAGCAGATCGCTAAACGCGTCGCCGTGGGGAGCCTGGGTCCCGGAGCGGTGCTCCAACATCTAGCCATACGATGTGAGCAGCGTTGCCCACGCAGGGGCGCGGTGGAAGTAACGAGGGGACCCGCTCGATCTTCCTTTAAGGGCCGTAGGAGAGGCTTGTGACCGGTGAGAATGGTGAAGCGATGCCCGCGACATGATCGTGAGATTCCGTAACTCCGGAAACGACGGCCAGCCCTCCCTCTCGATGTGCGCGCATCGTTCCCTCCGTGTCTGCTAGGATGGGGAGGCGCAAGCGATGGGTGAGGGGGGGGGTGCGCGCGTGGGGGAGGGGGGTTGCGCGCAGTGGGGGGAGGGGGGGGTGCGCGCGTGGGGGGAGGGGGGGGGTGGCGCGAGCGTGGGGGACGGGGGGGGTGGTGTGCGCGTGGGGGACTGGGGGGTGGTGTGGCGCGTGGGGGACGGGGGGGGTGGTGTGCGTGGGGGGACGGGGGGTGTGGTGTGCGCGTGGGGGACGAGGGGGGTGGTGTGCGCGTGGGGACGGGGGGGTGGTGGTGTGCGCGTGTGGGACGGGGGGGGTGGTGTGGCGTGGGGGACGGGGGGTGGTGTGCGGGGTAGGTGGGGGAAGAGAGAAAGAACCCACACCGACACGGGGAGAAAATGCAAACCCCACACAGTTCCCAAGGTCCAAATTGAACCCGGCCCCAGGCGCCGTGAGGCTGCAGTGCCAGGCGCCGTGAGGCTGCAGTGCCAGGCGCCGTGAGGCTGCAGTGCCAACCCTTGCCACCGTGCCGCCCCCGATGCCTGAGGGAATCCAGTAGAGTGGGATATGGAAGAGTGCCTGAAGGAAGGAGAGCTTGGGAAGTGAAGTATAATCTGGAGGGAAGGGGAGAGCGAGGAGAGGGTGAGGGGCAGTAGTTGGGTTACCACTGTGCGCTATCCCGAATGCAGGGTCCCAGGTCCGATTCCCGGCTTGGGGTCACTATCTGTGTGGAGTCAGCATGTTCTCCCCCTGTCTGCTGTGGGTTTCCTCCTGTTTCCTCCCCACAAGTCATGAAAGACGGGCTGTTAGGTGAATTGGACATTCTGAATTCTCCCTCCGTGTACCTGAACAGAGGCGCCGGAATGTGGCGACTAAGGGGCTTTTCACAGGAACTTCATTGCTGTGTAAGCCGACTTGTGACATAATAAAGATCATTATTATTAATATTGTCATGTGAATGTCCCTTTCAGAAAGGTTTGGTCTCTTATCATGTGACGAGTCGCACGGCTTCAGTGTGATTTTGTGGCTGGAGCTGGGCTGTGGCTGTCAGGGGAGAGGGTTTTTGGGGTTTCAATTTGGTTGTTTTCCAGAAGGATTTGAATCTGCTGGTTTAAACTGGATGAGAATCTCAGGAAAGGACAAATCCCAGTCAAGTGAGAATACAGTGTGCTGGCCACGCCCTTGAAAGGGATTTTGGTTTATTGGATTTGTTATTGAATTGAAACAGTTAAGGGGGGAATTCATTCAGTGTTATATACAAGGATTACTGTAGCTGTTTGTGTCTTTATGTTTGTAATAACCTTGTTTTGATTAAGACTGATGAATCATACTTGAAGCGAGGGCTTTTGTACTCATCCTAGCCAAATACAACCCTAAAGGTTATAGGTCAGGTGAACTTCATAATACACTTTGGAGTTTCTAAGCCCATAACAATGTGAGGGAGAAAACAGTGGGAGAGGGGAGGAAGGGAGAGGAAGATTATTTGTGTTGGGTCTGTTGTGTTATGTACTGTAGGTTAACACAGGCTGCAACTGGATGCAGCTTTGACCAAAAGATACTCCAGACGTTGAAGTAGTCAATGTGATTTAGTGAACCATTGGCACAATTTCTCTGAGTTCGACCCACCTGCTAATGTTGCTATAGTAACTCAGTCTGACTACCAGTCGGCTCTAAGCCACGTGGTGGGTGTGATGCTTCTAATCTGCCCCGCCTTCTCTCTAAGTGTCGCCTGTGGAAAGAGACAGAGCGTGTGTGCCCTGTCCTTATATATGGGTTGTGTAATGCCCCCTTGTGGTAGTGTCACCTCTGGGTGCCTTGACTGCCCATTGGCCCGTGTCCTATTCTATGGGTTCATTAGCTGTATGTCTGTGTGTCATGGACATCTCCGGTGCTCCCTCTAGTGTTTACTTTGTTGTAGTGTATTTACATTAACCCCTTGTGTATTACAGTGATGCAGATCGCCACGGGGTCAACGCTCGATTTAAAAAGAACAATTTAGCCTTGTTCAGCTCCATAGGAATGGAGACCGTTTATCTCCAGACGAATTAACACTGTACATCCTCGTACGAATGAACATTTCATCTTCACATGAATTAACACTATTTATAGTTCCATGAATTAACTGTACAATCTGAACCTAAATTAACACTGTTCATTCTCCCTGCAGATTGACATCGTTAATCTCGATGTGAAATAATACTGTTCATTAATCTCCGTCCGACCTCGGCTCAATGAATCTACGCATAGCGCAGAGCGAAGCAAATAACGTCATGGCAGGAAACACATCTTGGGAGTTGCGACTTGGAAAAGGGTCCAGTTGGGCTCCATTCTGGAGGAAGGATGTGAGGTCGATGGAGAGAGAGGACGGAGGAGATTGGGGTGAATGATCAGGAACAGTAGCCATGAGGACAGATTGAAGGGGAGGGATCGATTTGCGAGGAGAAACGAAAGGAGACTTGCGAGAGATATTGAAGGTGCTGATGGACATGGTCAGGGTAGCGAGTGAGAATCAGCAGCCTCCCAAGAACTAGAGGAGGTGGATTCACAATAATGTACAAACGAGAGTAAAATGATGTGAGAAAGTTATTTTCTCCCAGCGGGTGTTTGGAGTCTGGAACAAACATCCTGAGATTGTGGCAAAGGTAGGTTCGAACGAAGTATTCGAAGCGGGAATTGAAATGCGATCTGAAGAGGCAGAATGTGCAAGGTTACGGGGATAGCTCAGGGAATGGGATGAGGTAGAAGACTCGCTCAGAGAGCAAGCACAGGCTCGATGGGCTGAATGGCCTGCTTCTGTACTGTAAAGATTCGGTGATACATTATTTGCTTAGGAAGTGTTCTAAGCACAAACATCACATCCAACACATCGCGCACGTTGCCAGCCACTGAACAGGAGATACGCGGACCCTATGCAGCCTCAGTTTAGCCATTTCAATCTATGCTGCACACACTCCCACCCTGCACACACTCCCACTCTGCACACACTCCCACTCTGCACACACTCCCACTCTGCACACACTCCCACCCTGCACACACTCCCACCTGCACACACTCCCGCCCTGCACACACTCCCGCCCTGCGCACACTCCCCGCTCGCGCACACATCCCGCTCTGCGCACACTCCCGCCCTGCGCACAGCTCCCGCCTGCGCAGCCGCCTCCCGCCCTGCGCACAGCTCCCGCCCTGCGCACGCTCCCGCCCTGCGCACAGCTCCCATCCCTGCGAAACACTCCCACTCTGCGCACACACTCCCACTCTGCGCACACACTCCCACCTCTGCGCACACTCCCCCTCTCTGCTCACACACTCCCTCTCTGCGCACACACTCCCTCTCTGCTCACACACTCCCTCTCTGCTCACACACTCCCCCTCTGCGCACACTATCCAACCTCCTGCGCACGACACTCCCACTCTGCGCACACCACTCCCACCCTGCACACACTCCCACTCTGCGCACACACTCCCACACTCTGCGCACACACTCCCGCCCTGCACACACTCCCACTCTGCGCACACACTCCCACTCTGCGCACACACTCCCCCTCTGCGCACACACTCCCTCTCTGCTCACACACTCCCACTCTGCGCACACTCTCCCTCTCTGCGCACACTCCCACTCTGCGCACACACTCCCACTCTGCGCACACACTCCCACCCTGCACACACTCCCACTCTGCGCACACACTCCCACTCTGCGCACACACTCCCGCCCTGCACACACTCCCACTCTGCGCACAACACTCCCACTCTGCGCACACACTCCCACTCTGCGCACCACACTCCCACTCTGCGCACACACTCCCACTCTGCGCACACACTCCCACTCTGCGCACACACTGCCCACTCTGCGCACACACTCCCACTCTGCGCACACACTCCCACTCTGCGCACACACTCCCACTCTGCGCACACACTCCCACTCTGCGCACACACTCCCACTCTGCGCACACACTCCCACTCTGCGCACACACTTTCCACTCTGCGCACACACTCCCACTCTGCGCACACACTCCCACTCTGCGCACACACTCCCACTCTGCGCACACACTCCCACTCTGCGCACACACTCCCACTCTGCGCACACACTCCCACTCTGCGCACACACTCCCACTCTGCGCACACACTCCCACCCTGCACACACTCCCACTCTGCGGCCACACACTCCCACTCTGCGCACACACTCCCACCCTGCACACACTCCCACTCTGCGCACACACTCCCACTCTGCGCACACACCCCCGCCCTGCACACACTCCCACTCTGCGCACACACTCCCACTCTGCGCACAACACTCCCACTCTGCGCACACACTCCCACTCTGCGCACAACAACTCCCACTCTGCGCACACACTCCCACTCTGCGCACTACACTCCCAATCTGCGCACACACTCCCACTCTGCGCACACACTCCCACTCTGCGCACACACTCCCACTCTGTTCGCACACACTCCACTCTGCGCACACACTCCCACTCTGCGCACTACACTCCCACTCTGCTGCGCACACACTCCCACTCTGCGCACACACTCCCACTCTGCGCACACACTCCCACTCTGCGCACAGTCCCCACTCTGCACACACTCCCACTCTGCACACAGTCCCACTCTGCGCACACACTCCCACTCTGCACACAGTCCCACTCTGCACACAGTCCCACTCTGCACACACTCCCGCTCTGCACAGTCCCACTCTGCACACAGTCCCGCTCTGCACACACTCCCACTCTGCGCACACACTCCCACTCTGCGCACACACTCCCACTCTGCGCACACACTCCCACTCTGCGCACACACTCCCACTCTGCGCACAACACTCCCACTCTGCGCACACACTCCCACTCTGCGCACACACTCCCACTCTGGCGCACGAGCACTCCAACTCTGCACACAGTCCCACTCTGCACACACTCCCGCCCTGCGCACGCTCCCGCCCTGCGCACGCTCCCGCCCTGCACACACTCCCACTCTGCACTCACTCCCGCACTGCGTGCACGCACGCACACTCACACACACACACACATACACACGTCCCACTCCAATCGGGAACCAGATCAGATATCACTGTCCCTCGCCAACGGACTGATGCACTCTCGCATGATCGGCACTTCGACTCGGGGGGTCTTCACTGCGTCCCTCTGCCGAGTTTCCTGCCGCCAGTGGAGGTAGAGGTTGATGGGGTGTACGTAGGTTAGGACCACCAGGATGATGAATCCAATGTTCACCTGCATCGAAATGGACATCACACAAGTCATAAAACTGATGGAACACTAATCCACCCTTCCATCGGACAATGGGGGAAGTGGGCAAGTTAATCAGTGAGGGTATCAAAGATGTTATAGGGATTGTGCGGCAAAGAAGTGATTATCAGTTAAGGTCAGTCATGACCGCATTGAATTGCGGCGATTCGATGGGCTGAATGGCTGTCTGATTCTATGACTCGGCAAAGTTTTCTAATTTAGAGTACCCAATGATTGTTGGCCCAATTAAGGGGCAATTCAGCGCGGCCAATCCACCTATCCTGCACATCTTTGGGTTGTAGGGGTGAAACCCAGGCGGACACAGCAGGGGGCGAATGTGCAAACTCCACACAGACAGTGACCCAGAGCCGGGATTCGAACCCTGGTCCTCAGCGCCGCAGTCCAGTGCTGACACTGCGCCGCGTGCCGCCCCCATGCGAAGTTTAACTCGGATAAATGTGAGGTTATCTGCTTTGACCGGGAGAATGGATAGGCAATTTATTATCTGATTGAAAATAAACTTCAGCGTCCGTTAGTACAAGCGGATCTGGGCGTTTGTTAAATGCTTGTATTTATTTACGGGACGTGGGCGTTGCTGGTTAGGCTGGCATTTATTGCCCATCCCTAGTTGCCCTTCAGAAGGTGGGGGTGAGCCGCCTTCTTGAACCGCTGCAGTCCCTGAGGTGTAGGTACACCCACTGTGCTGTTAGGGAGTTCCAGGATGTTGCCCCAGTGACAGTGAAGGAACGCCGATATATTTCCCAGTCAGGGTGGGGAGTGACTTGGAGGGGAACCTCCAGGTGGTGGGGGTTCCCAGGTATCTGCTGGCCCTGTCCTTCTAGATGGAGGTGGTCGTGGGTTTGGAAGGTGCTGCCTGAGGAGCCTTGGTGAGTTGCTGCAGTGCATCCTGTAGATGGGACACAACGCTGACACGTCGGTGAGGGAGGGAGTGAAGGTTGGTGGAAGGGAGCATCAAGCGGGCTTGCTTTGTCACTGGATGGTGTGGAGCTTCTCGAGTGTTGTTGGAGCTGTGCTCATCCAGACATTGTGCGTGAGTCTCAGGAAACGAGTAGGTGGGGTACAGCAGCTAACAAGGAAGGCGATGGAATTTTGGTATTGATGGCTAAAGGATAGAGGATGAAAGAGAGGTGAGTGTTGCTTTCAACTGTACAAGGTGAGACTGCACCTGGAGCACTGTGCACAGTTGTTGGTACCTTATTTGAGGAGGGAGGTAGTGGCGTTGGAGGCAGTTCAGAGGAGGTTCACTAGATTCCAGAGATGAGGGGTTTGTCGTATGAAGGAGAGATTGAGCGTTTTAGGCCGATACTCTCTCGAGTTTGGAAGAATGAGGGGAGAGCTAACTAATTGAGGTATCCACGATGCCAATAGGTATGGATAAAGTAGACGTGGAGCGGACGCTTCCTCGTGCAGGGTGGATCTGGAATGGAGGACATAGTCTCAGGTAGGAGATTTCAAACAGATTTGAGGAGGAATCGCTTCTCTCAATGAGGGACGTGAATCTGTGGTGAATTCGCTATCCCAGGGAGCGGAGGATGCTGGGATAGTGAGGTAATTTCAGGAGGAGATGGACAGACTCTGAATCAGGAATGGGGTGAAGGGTTTCTGTGTGGGTGTTGGTGTGTGCGCGAGTGTGTGAGTGTGCGCGGCGCAGCGTGTGTGCGTGAGTGTGTGCGCGGCGTGAGTGTGTGCGCGTGCGTGAGTGTGCGCGCGTGCGTGAGTGTGTGGGCGTGCGTGAGTGTGTGTGTGTGCCGTGCGTTCTCCCTCTTTCCGTATCTTTCTCTTTGCCTTCTTCCTTTCTCTCCCTCTGTCCTTTCCCAGACCCACCCTCTCTTTGTGTCTCTCCCTCCCTCCTTCTCTCAATCCCCCATCCCTCCTCCCTCTCTCGGCTTCCCATGCCTCCCAACCTCCCTGTCTCCCTCCCATCTCCCTCCTTCTTCTCTCAATCCCCATCCCTCCTCCTCTCTCTATCTTCCCCATACCTCCCCAACCTCCATCCCATCTCCCTCCTTCTCTCAATCCCCATCCCTCCTCCTTCTCTCTATCTTCCCATGCCTCCCAACCTCCCTGTCTCCCTCCCATCTCCCTCCTTCTCTCAATCCCCCATCCCTCCTCCTCTCTCTATCTTCCCCATGCCTCCAACCTCCATCCCATCTCCCTCCTTCTCTCAATCCCCCATCCCTCCTCCTTCTCTCTATCTTCCCCATGCCTCCCAACCTCCTGTCTCCCTCCCATCTCCCTCCCATCTCCCTCCTTCTCTCAATCCCCCATCCCGCCTCCTCTCTCTATCTTCCCATGCCTCCCAACCTCCCTGTGTCTCTCCTCATCTCCTTCTCTCAATCCCCATCCCTCCTCCTCTCTCTATCTTCCCCATACCTCCCAACCTCCCTGTCTCCCTCCCATCTCCCTCCTTCTCTCATCCCCATCCCTCCTCCTCTCTCTATCTTCCCCATACCTCCCAACCTCCCTGTCTCCCTCCCATCTCCCTCCATCTCCCTCCTTCTCTCATCCCCCATCCCTCCTCCTCTCTCTAGCTTCCCCATGCCTCCCAACTCCCTGTGTCTCTCCTCATCTCCTTCTCTCAATCCCCCATCCCTCCTCCTCTCTCTATCTTCCCCATACCTCCCAACCTCCCTGTCCTCCCTCCCATCTCCCTCCTTCTCTCATCCCCCATCCCTCCTCCTCTCTCTATCTTCCCCATACCTCCCAACCTACCTGTCTCCCTCCCATCTCCCTCCCATCTCCCTCCTTCTCTCAATCCCCCATCCCTCCTCCTCTCTCTATCTTCCCCATGCCTCCCAACCGTCCCTGTGTCTCTCCTCATCTCCTTCTCTCAATCCCCCATCCCTCCTCCTCTCTCTATCTTCCCCATACCTCCCTGTCTCCCTCCCATCTCCCTCCCATCTCCCTCCCTGTCTCCCTCCCATCTCCCTCCCTGTCTCCCTCCCATCTCCCTCCCTCCTCTCAATCCCCGATCCCTCCTCCCCTCTCTATCTTCCCCATACCTCCCAACCTCCCTGTCTCCCTCCCAGCTCCCTCCTTCTTCTCTCAACCCCCCAGCCCTCCTCCTCTCTCTATCTTCCCCATACCTCCCAACCTCCCTGTCTCCCTCCCATCTCCCTCCCTCTCACAATCCCCCATCCCTCCTCCTCTCTCTATCTTCCCCATACCTCCCAACCTCCTCCCTCTCTCCTCATCTCCCTCCTTCTCTCAATCCCCCATCCCTCTTCCTCTCTATATCTTCCCCATGCCTCCCTGTCTCCCTCCCATCTCCCTCCTTCTCTCAATCCCGTCCCTCCCTCTCTCTATCTTTCCCATACCTCCCAACCTCTCTCCCTCCCTCCTTCTCCTCAATCCCCCATCCCTCCTCCTCTCTCTATCTTCCCCATACCTCCCCAACCTCCCTGTCTCCCTCCCATCTCCCTCCCTCCTTCTCTCAATCCCCCATGCCTCCTCCTCGCTCTCTATCTTCCCCATACCTTCCAATCTCCCGTCTCCCTCCCTCCTTCTCTCAATCCCCGATCCCTCCTCCTCTCTCTGGCTTCCCCATGCCTCCAACCTCCCTGTCGCCTCCCATCTCCCTCCCTCTCTCAATTCCCATCCCTCCCCCTCTCTATCTGTCCCCATGCCTCCCAAACACCCTGCCTCCCTCCCATCTCCTCTCTCAATCCCCCTCCTTCTCTCAATCCCCCTCCTTCTCTCAATCCCCCTCCTTCTCTCAATCCCCCTCCTTCTCTCAATCCCCCTCCTTCTCTCAATCCCCCTCCTTCTCTCAATCCCCCTCCTTCTCTCAATCCCCTCCTTCTCTCAATCCCCCTCCTTCTCTCAATCCCCCTCCTTCTCTCAATCCCCCTCCTTCTCTCAATCCCCCTCCTTCTCTCAATCCCCCTCCTTCTCATCAATCCCCCCTCCTTCTCTCATCCCCCTCCTTCTCTCAATCCCCCTCCTTCTCTCAATCCCCCATCCTTCTCTCAATCCCCCATCCTTCTCTCATCCCCCATCCTCCCTCCCTCTCTCTCCTGCTTCCTCCCCTATCTCTTGCTCCCTCCCTCTATTTCCATCCCTTGCTGTCTCCCTCTTCCCTCCACCCTATCTCTCTGTCTCTTCTTTCCTTCTCACCCTCTCTCTCTCCTGTCTCTTTCGCTCCTTTTATCTCTCTCACCCCTTCCACCTCCGTTCCACACCCTCACACTCATTTTCTCCCTCTTTCATCCTGTGTCTCTCTCTCCTTCTCTCTCCCTTCCCTCTATCTGCCTCCCTCCTGCCCTCTCGACCTCTCGCCCTCTCGCACCTCATCGCCCTCTTTCCCTCTCTCCTCTCTTCCCTCTCTCTCTCTTCCCCTCTCTCTCCTTCTCTCTCTCCCTTCCCCTCTCTATCTGCCTCCCCCCTCCCTCTCTCTCTCTCTCTTATCTCGCCCTTCCTCTGTCCACACCCTATCAATCTCCTCTCTCTGGTCCCTCTCACAATCTCTCTCCTATCTCTTGCCCTCAGCTCTATCTCTCTCTCTCTCTCTCTCTCCCTCCCTCTCACTTTCCCTCTCTCTCCCTCTCTCTCTCTCCCCGCTCTCTCTCGCCTCCTTCTCTCTCCCTCTCACTCTCACTCTCGCCTCTTCTCTCTCTCTCCCCCTCGCTCCCCCTCCGCACTCCCTCGCTCCCCCTCCGCACTCCCTCGCTCCCCCTCACTCTCTATCTCACTCAATCTGACCCCCCTCACTCTTTCCCCTCAGCCTCTTGCCTTCTCCCCCCTCCCTCTCTCTCATCCTCTCTCTCTCTCCCTCTCTCCTCCCCCCTCTCCCTCTCTCTCCCCCCTCTCCCTCTCTCCTCCCCCCTCTCCCCTTTCTCCTCCCCCCTCTCCCGCTCTCTCCTCTCTCTCCCCCCCACCCTCTCTC
>NW_024055834.1:0-26704 GCF_902713615.1 Scyliorhinus canicula | reverse complement strand
TGCAGAGGAGATTTACCAGGATGTTGCCTGGTATGGAGGCAAAATCTTATGAGGAAAGGCTGATGGACTTAAGGTTGTTTTCGTTAGAGAGAAGAAGGTTAAGAGGTGACTTAATAGAGGCATACAAAATGATCAGAAGGTTAGATAGGGTGGACAGCGAGAGCCTTCTCCCGCGGATGGAGGTGGCTAGCACGAGGGGACATAGCCTTAAATTGAGGGGTAATAGATATAGGACAGAGGTCAGAGGTGGGTTTTTTACGCAAAGAGTGGTGAGGCCGTGGAATGCCCTACCTGCAACAGTAGTGAACACGCCAACATTGAGGGCATTTAAAAATTTATTGGATAAGCATATGGATGATAAGGGCATAGTGTAGGTTAGATGGCGTTTAGATTTTTTCTATGTCGGTGCAACATCGAGGGCCGAAGGGCCTGTACTGCGCTGTATCGTTCTATGTTCTATGTTCTCTGTCACTTTCAATCACTCATTGGATCACTCACTCTCTGTCTGTATCACTCACTCGCTATCTGTATCACCTCACTGTCTGTCTGTATCACTCACTCTCTGACACTATCACTCACTCTCTATCACTCACTCTCTGTCTGTATATCTCACTATCTGCCTGTGTCACACACTCTCTGTCTGTGTCACTCACTCTCTGTCTGTGTCATTCACTCCATCTGTATCACTCATTCGCTGCCTGTGTCACTATCACTCTCTCTCTGTGTCACTCACTCTCTGTCTGCATCACACTCTCTGCCTGTGTCATTCACTCTGTCTGTATCACTCACTATCTGTCTGTATCATTCACTCTGTCTGTATCACTGACTCTCTGTCTGCATCATTCACTCTGTCTTTATCACTCACTCTCTATCTGTATCATTCACACTGTCTGTATCACTCACTCGCTGTCCTTATCACTCACTTGCTGTCTGTATCACCTCACTGTCTGTCTGTTTCACTAACTCTCTGCCTGTACCACTCACTCCCTGTCTGTAATACTCAAACTCTGTCTGTGTCACTATCACTCTCTCTCTGTATCACTCACTCTCTGTCTGCGTAACTCACTCCATGTCTGTATCACTCACTCTCTGTCTGTGTCACTATCACTCTCTGTCTGTATCACTCACTCTCTGTCTGTATCATTCACTCTCTGCTCTCAGCCACTGACCGTCACAATGTGTTGAAATGCATCATTTCCGACCAGTCAGCGAGAGCACACAGGGAGCTGACTATGGAGTAGTTCATCAAGCAAGTGCCAGATCAAGAATTTCAGGCAAGTCGGCTCTTTTT
Organism: Scyliorhinus canicula; assembly: GCF_902713615.1. Lineage (NCBI taxonomy): Eukaryota > Metazoa > Chordata > Chondrichthyes > Carcharhiniformes > Scyliorhinidae > Scyliorhinus > Scyliorhinus canicula. The sequence continues at coordinate 25,413 of NW_024055834.1, read as the reverse complement.
GGGAAGCATTTCTCACCTTTTATTTCAGATTGATGGTCTGAATGTTATCTCTAAATTTAAAACTTCAAACGAAGCTGCAATAACAAAGTCTCTGTCTGTATCAATTGCTGTCTGTGTTACGCTCTCATGTGAATATCACTCACTCTGTCTCTGAATCACCCACACTCTTTGTATCACTGATTATCTGCCTGTGTTCAATAACTCTGTCTGTATCACTCACTCTCTGTCTGCATCATTCACTCTCTGTCTGTTTCACTCACTCTCTGTCTGTATCACTCACTCTCTGTTTATTTCACTCACTCTCTGTTGGTATCACTCCCTCTCTGGCTATATCACACACTCTCACTGTATCCCTCTCTCTCTGTCTGCATCACTCATTCTCTTTCTGTCACTTCTTCTGTATCATGTATTATCTGTCTGTATCACTCTCTGTCTGTGTCACACACTCTCTGTCTGTGTCACTCACTCTCTGACTGCATCACTAACTCGCTGTCTGTATCACTCGCTGTCTGTATCACACACTCTCTGTATCATTCAGTCTCTGACTGCATCACTCAATCTCAGTCTTTATCACTCATGCTTTCGTTCTATCACTCACTCTGTCTGTGCCACTCACTCTCTGTCACTATCACTCACTCTCTGTATTACTCACTATCTGTCTGTATCACTCACTCTCTCTCTGTGTCACTCACTCCGTCTCTGTATCACTCACTCTCTGGCTGTGTCACTCACTCTCTCTCTGTATCACTCACTCTCTGTCTGTATCACTCACTTTCTGTCGGTATCATTCACTCTCTGCCCTCAGCCAATGACCGTCACAATGCGTTGAAATTCATCATTTCCGACCAGTCAGCGAGAGCACACAGGGAGCTGACTATGGAGTAGTTCAACAAGCAAGTTCCAGATCAAGAATTTCAGGCAAGTAGGATCTCTATGTCACTCACTCTTCTTCTGTATCATTTATTCTCTGAGAGTATCACTCACAGTCTTTGTCACACACTCTCTGTCTGCATCACTCGCTCTCAGTCTGTATCACTCACTCTCTATCTGTATCATTCAGTCTCTGTCTGTATCACTCACTCTGTCTCTTTTACTCATTCTCTGTCTCCTTCACTCACTCTCTGTCTGTGTCACACACTCTCGGCCTGGGTCTCTGACTCTGTATCACTCAATCTCTCTGTATCACTCACTCTCTGTCTATATCACTCACTGTCTGTTTGGCCCACACACTGTATGTCAGTATTACTCACTCTTTGTCGGTACCACTCACTCTTTGTCTGTATCAGTCACTCTCTGTCTGTATCACTCACTCTCAGTCTGTATCATTCACTCTCAGTCTGTATCACTGACTCTCTGCAAGTATCACTCACTCTCTGTCTGTCACTCACTCTCTCTTTCACTCACTCTCTATCTCTGTATCATTCAATCTGTCTGTCTGACTCACTCTCTGCCTGTATCACACTCTTTCTGTTTGTATCATTCAATCTCTGTCTTCATCTCTCAATCTCAGTCTTTATCGCTCACACATTATTTGCATCACATCCTCTCAGTCTTTATCATTCACTCTCTCCCTGTATCTCTCAATCTCTGTCTGTTTTATTCACTCTTTGTCTTTATCGTTCACACTCTGCATCTCTCACTCTGTCTGCATCTCACTCTCTGTCTGTATCTCTCAATCTCTGTCTATGTTACTTACTGTCTATCGCTCAGTCTCTACTGTGTCACTCGCTCTCTGTCTGAAGCCACTCTCTGTCTGAGTTGCTCACCCTCAGTCTGTATCACACATTATCTGTCTGTATCACTCACTCTCTGTTTGCATCACTCACTCTCTGTCTGTATCATTCACTCTGCCTGTATCACTCACTCTCTGTCTGTATCACTCACTCGCTGTCTGTATCAATCACTCACTGTATGTATCACCTCACTGTCTGTCTGTATCACTCACTCTCTGCCTGCACCACTCTCTGTCTGTATCAATCACTCTCTGTCACTATCACTCACTCTCTGTATCACTCACTCTCTGTCTGTGTCACAGAATCTCTGTCAGCGTCACTCACTCTGTCTGTGTCACTCACTCTCTGTATCACTAACTCTGTCTGTATATCTCACTCTCTGTCTGTGTCACTCACTCTCTGTCTGTATCACTCACTCTCTGTCTGTATATCTCACTATCTGTCTGTGTCACTCACTCTCTGTGTCACTCACTCGCTGTCTGTGTCACTCACTCTCTGTGTCATTCACTCCATCTGTATCACTCATTCTCTGTCTGTGTCACTATCACTCTCTCTCTGTATCACTCACTCTCTGTCTGTATCATTCACTCTCTGTCTGTGTCACTATCACTCTCTCTCTGTGTCAATCACTCTCTGTCTGCATCACTCACTCTCTGCCTGTGTCATTCCCTCTGTCTGTATCACTCACTCTCTGTCTGTATCATTCACTCTGTCTGTATCACTCACTCTCTGTCTGTATCATTCACTCTGTCTTTATCACTCACTCTCTATCTGTATCATTAACACTGTCTGTATCACTCACTCGCTGTCTATATCACTCACTTGCTGTCTGTATCACCTCACTGTCTGTCTGTTTCACTAACTCTCTGCCTGTACCACTCTCTGTTTGTTTCACTCACTCTCTGTCACTATCACTCACTCTGTATCACTCACTCTCTGTCTGTGTCACTCACTCTCTGTGTCACTCACTCTGTCTGATTGTTACTCACTCTCTGTCTGTATCACTCACGCTCTGTCACTATCACTCACTGTCTGTATCACTCACTCTCTGTCTGTGTCACTCACTCTCCGTATCACACTGTCTGGCTGTATCACTCACAATCTGTTTGTGTCACTCACTCTCTGTCTGTGTCACTCACTCCCTGTCTGTAATACTCAAACTCTGTCTGTGTCACTATCACTCTCTCTCTGTATCACTCACTCTCTGTCTGTAACACTCACTCTCAGTCGGTTTCACTGACTCTCTGTCTGCATCACTCATTCTTTGTCTGTATCACACACTCTCTGTCTGTACCTCTCACACTCTGTGCATCACTTACTTATTGTCTATATCACTCACTCTGTTTGTCTCACACACTGTATGTCAGTATTATTCACTCTTTGTCTGTACCACTCACTCTTTGTCTGCACCACTCACTCTTTGTCTGTATCACTCACTCAGTCTGTATAACTCAATCTCAGTCTGTATCACTCACTTTCAGTCTGTATCACTCACTCTCTGTCTGTAGCTCATTCTCTCTTTCACTTACTCTCTGTCTCTGTATCATTCAATCTGTCTGTATGACTCACTCTCGGCCTGTATCACACTCTCTCTGTCTGCATCACTCAATCTCAGTCTGAATCACTCACACTGTATTTGCATCACATCCTCTCTGTCTTTATCAGTCACTCTCTCCCTGTGTCTCTCAATCTCTGTCTGTGTTACTCACTCTTTGTCTTTATCATTCACACTCTGCATCTCTCACTCTCTGTCTGCATCTCACTCTCTGTCAGTATCTCTCAATCTCTGTCTATGTTACTCACTGTCTATCGCTCAGTCTCTGCTGTGTCACTCGCTCTCTGTCTGAAGCCACTATCTGTCTGAGTTGCTCACCCTCTGTCTGCATCACACATTCTCTATCTGTATCACTCACTCTATGTTTGTATCACTCACTCTCTGTCTGTATCATTCACTCTGTCTGTATCACACACTCGCTGTCTGTATCACCTCACTATATGTCTGTATCACTCACTCTCTGCCTGTACCACTCTCTGTTTGTTTCACTCACTCTCTGTCACTATCACTCACTCTCTATCACTCACTCTGTCTGTATCACTCATTTACTAAATGAATACTTTTCGTCAGTATTCACTCAAGAAAAAGATAATATTGTGGAGGAGAATGCTGAGACCCAGGCTATTAGAATAGATGGCATTGAGGTGCGTAGGGAAGAAGTGTTGGCAATTCTGGACAAGGTGAAAATAGATAAGTCCCCGGGGCCGGATGGGATTTATCCTAGGATTCTCTGGGAAGCCAGGGAAGAGATTGCTGAGCCTTTGGCTTTGATTTTTAGGTCATCATTGGCTACAGGAATAGTGCCAGAGGACTGGAGGATAGCAAATGTGGTCCCTTTGTTCAAGAAGGGGAGTAGAGATAACCCCGGTAACTATAGGCCGGTGAGCCTAACGTCTGTGGTGGGTAAAGTCTTGGAGAGGATTATAAAAGATACGATTTATAATCATCTAGATAGGAATAATATGATTAGGGACAGTTAGCATGGTTTTGTGAAGGGTAGGTCATGCCTCACAAACCTTATCGAGTTCTTTGAGAAGGTGACTGAACAGGTAGACGAGGGTAGAGCAGTTGATGTGGTGTATATGGATTTCAGTAAAGCGTTTGAAAAGGTTCCCCACGGTCGGCTATTGCAGAAAATACGGAGGCTGGGGATTGAGGGTGATTTAGAGATGTGGATCAGAAATTGGCTAGTTGAAAGAAGACAGAGAGTGGTAGTTGATGGGAAATGTTCAGAGTGGAGTTCAGTTACGAGTGGCGTACCACAAGGATCTGTTCTGGGGCCGTTGCTGTTTGTCATTTTTATAAATGACCTAGAGGAGGGCGCAGAAGGATGGGTGAGTAAATTTGCAGATGACACTAAAGTCGGTGGAGCTGTAGACAGTGCGGAAGGATGTTGCAGGTTACAGAGGGACATAGATAAGCTGCAGAGCTGGGCTGAGAGGTGGCAAATGGAGTTTAATGTGGATATGTGTGAGGTGATTCACTTTGGAAAGAATAACAGAAATGCGGAATATTTGGCTAAAGGTAAAATTCTTGGTAGTGTGGATGAGCAGAGGGATCTCGGTGTCCATGTACATAGATCCCTGAAAGCTGCCACCCAGGTTGATAGGGTTGTGAAGAAGGCCTATGGTGTGCTGGCCTTTATTGGTAGAGGGATTGAGTTCCGGAGCCATGAGGTCATGTTGCAGTTGTACAAAACTCTAGTACGGCCGCATTTGGAGTATTGCGTACAGTTCTGGTCGCCTCATTATAGGAAGGACGTGGAAGCTTTGGAATGGGTGCAGAGGAGATTTACCAGGATGTTGCCTGGTATGGAGGCAAAATCTTATGAGGAAAGGCTGATGGACTTAAGGTTGTTTTCGTTAGAGAGAAGAAGGTTAAGAGGTGACTTAATAGAGGCATACAAAATGATCAGAAGGTTAGATAGGGTGGACAGCGAGAGCCTTCTCCCGCGGATGGAGGTGGCTAGCACGAGGGGACATAGCCTTAAATTGAGGGGTAATAGATATAGGACAGAGGTCAGAGGTGGGTTTTTTACGCAAAGAGTGGTGAGGCCGTGGAATGCCCTACCTGCAACAGTAGTGAACACGCCAACATTGAGGGCATTTAAAAATTTATTGGATAAGCATATGGATGATAAGGGCATAGTGTAGGTTAGATGGCGTTTAGATTTTTTCTATGTCGGTGCAACATCGAGGGCCGAAGGGCCTGTACTGCGCTGTATCGTTCTATGTTCTATGTTCTCTGTCACTTTCACTCACTCATTGGATCACTCACTCTCTGTCTGTATCACTCACTCGCTATCTGTATCACCTCACTGTCTGTCTGTATCACTCACTCTCTGACACTATCACTCACTCTCTATCACTCACTCTCTGTCTGTATATCTCACTATCTGCCTGTGTCACACACTCTCTGTCTGTGTCACTCACTCTCTGTCTGTGTCATTCACTCCATCTGTATCACTCATTCGCTGCCTGTGTCACTATCACTCTCTCTCTGTGTCACTCACTCTCTGTCTGCATCACACTCTCTGCCTGTGTCATTCACTCTGTCTGTATCACTCACTATCTGTCTGTATCATTCACTCTGTCTGTATCACTGACTCTCTGTCTGCATCATTCACTCTGTCTTTATCACTCACTCTCTATCTGTATCATTCACACTGTCTGTATCACTCACTCGCTGTCCTTATCACTCACTTGCTGTCTGTATCACCTCACTGTCTGTCTGTTTCACTAACTCTCTGCCTGTACCACTCACTCCCTGTCTGTAATACTCAAACTCTGTCTGTGTCACTATCACTCTCTCTCTGTATCACTCACTCTCTGTCTGCGTAACTCACTCCATGTCTGTATCACTCACTCTCTGTCTGTGTCACTATCACTCTCTGTCTGTATCACTCACTCTCTGTCTGTATCATTCACTCTCTGCTCTCAGCCACTGACCGTCACAATGTGTTGAAATGCATCATTTCCGACCAGTCAGCGAGAGCACACAGGGAGCTGACTATGGAGTAGTTCATCAAGCAAGTGCCAGATCAAGAATTTCAGGCAAGTCGGCTCTTTTTGGGAAGCATTTCTCACCTTTTATTTCAGATTGATGGTCTGAATGTTATCTCTAAATTTAAAACTTCAAACGAAGCTGCAATAACAAAGTCTCTGTCTGTATCAATTGCTGTCTGTGTTACGCTCTCATGTGAATATCACTCACTCTGTCTCTGAATCACCCACACTCTTTGTATCACTGATTATCTGCCTGTGTTCAATAACTCTGTCTGTATCACTCACTCTCTGTCTGCATCATTCACTCTCTGTCTGTTTCACTCACTCTCTGTCTGTATCACTCACTCTCTGTTTATTTCACTCACTCTCTGTCGGTATCACTCCCTCTCTGGCTATATCACACACTCTCACTGTATCCCTCTCTCTCTGTCTGCATCACTCATTCTCTTTCTGTCACTTCTTCTGTATCATGTATTATCTGTCTGTATCACTCTCTGTCTGTGTCACACACTCTCTGTCTGTGTCACTCACTCTCTGACTGCATCACTAACTCGCTGTCTGTATCACTCGCTGTCTGTATCACACACTCTCTGTATCATTCAGTCTCTGACTGCATCACTCAATCTCAGTCTTTATCACTCATGCTTTCGTTCTATCACTCACTCTGTCTGTGCCACTCACTCTCTGTCACTATCACTCACTCTCTGTATTACTCACTATCTGTCTGTATCACTCACTCTCTCTCTGTGTCACTCACTCCGTCTCTGTATCACTCACTCTCTGGCTGTGTCACTCACTCTCTCTCTGTATCACTCACTCTCTGTCTGTATCACTCACTCTCTGTCTGTATCATTCACTCTCTGCCCTCAGCCAATGACCGTCACAATGTGTTGAAATTCATCATTTCCGACCAGTCAGCGAGAGCACACAGGGAGCTGACTATGGAGTAGTTCAACAAGCAAGTTCCAGATCAAGAATTTCAGGCAAGTAGGATCTCTATGTCACTCACTCTTCTTCTGTATCATTTATTCTCTGAGAGTATCACTCACTGTCTTTGTCACACACTCTCTGTCTGCATCACTCGCTCTCTGTCTGTATCACTCACTCTCTATCTGTATCATTCAGTCTCTGTCTGTATCACTCACTCTCTGTCTCTTTCACTCATTCTCTGTCTCCTTCACTCACTCTCTGTCTGTGTCACACACTCTCGGTCTGGGTCTCTGACTCTGTATCACTCAATCTCTCTGTATCACTCACTCTCTGTCTATATCACTCACTGTCTGTTTGGCCCACACACTGTATGTCAGTATTACTCACTCTTTGTCGGTACCACTCACTCTTTGTCTGTATCACTCACTCTCTGTCTGTATCACTCACTCTCAGTCTGTATCATTCACTCTCAGTCTGTATCACTGACTCTCTGCATGTATCACTCACTCTCTGTCTGTCACTCAATCTCTCTTTCACTCACTCTCTATCTCTGTATCATTCAATCTGTCTGTCTGACTCACTCTCTGCCTGTATCACACTCTTTCTGTCTGTATCATTCAATCTCTGTCTTCATCTCTCAATCTCAGTCTTTATCGCTCACACATTATTTGCATCACATCCTCTCTGTCTTTATCATTCACTCTCTCCCTGTATCTCTCAATCTCTGTCTGTGTTACTCACTCTTTGTCTTTATCATTCACACTCTGCATCTCTCACTCTGTCTGCATCTCACTCTCTGTCTGTATCACACAATCTCTGTCTATGTTACTTACTGTCTATCGCTCAGTCTCTACTGTGTCACTCGCTCTCTGTCTGAAGCCACTCTCTGTCTGAGTTGCTCACCCTCAGTCTGTATCACACATTATCTGTCTGTATCACTCACTCTCTGTTTGCATCACTCACTCTCTGTCTGTATCATTCACTCTGCCTGTATCACTCACTCTCTGTCTGTATCACTCACTCGCTGTCTGTATCAATCACTCACTGTATGTATCACCTCACTGTCTGTCTGTATCACTCACTCTCTGCCTGCACCACTCTCTGTCTGTATCAATCACTCTCTGTCACTATCACTCACTCTCTGTATCACTCACTCTCTGTCTGTGTCACAGAATCTCTGTCAGCGTCACTCACTCTGTCTGTGTCACTCACTCTCTGTATCACTAACTCTGTCTGTATATCTCACTCTCTGTCTGTGTCACTCACTCTCTGTCTGTGTCACTCACTGTCTGTCTGTGTCACTCACTCCCTGTCGCTATCACTCACTCTCTGTTTGAGTCACTATCACTCTCTCTCCGTATCACTCACTCTCTGTCTGTATCACTCACTGTCTGTCTGTGACAGTCACTCTCTGTGTCACTCACTGTCTGTCTGTGTCACTCACTCCATGTCTGTTTCACTCACTCTCTGTCTGTGTCACTATCAGTCTCTCTCCGTATCACTCACTCCATGTCTGTATCATTCACTCTCTGTCTGTGTCACTATCACCCTCTGTCTGTGCCATTCACTCTCTGTCTGCATCACTCACTCTCTGTCTGTATCACTCACTCGGTCTGTATCACTCACTCTCTGTCTGTATTATTCACTCTGTCTGTATCACTCACTCTCAGTCTGTAACACTCACTCTCTATCTGAATCATTTATTCTGTCTGTATCATTCACTCGCTGTCTGTATCACTCACTCGCTGTCTGTATCACCTCACTGTCTGTCTGTATCACTCACTCTCTGCCTGTAACACTCAGTTTGTTTTACTCACTCGCTGTCTGTATCACCTCACTGTCTGTCTGTATCACTCACTCTCTGCCTGTAACACTCAGTTTGTTTTACTCACTTTCTGTCACTATCACTCACTCTCTGTATCACTCACTCTCTGTCTGTGTCACTCACTCTCTGTATCATTCACTCTCTCTGAATGTCACTCACTCTCTGTCTGTATCACTCACGCTCTGTCACTATCACCGACTCTCTGTATCACTCAGTTTCTGTCTGTACCACTCACTCTCTGTCAGCGTCACTCATTCTGTCTGTATCACTCACTCTCTGTATCACTCACTCTGTGTCTATATCACTCACTATCTGCCTGTGTCACTCACGCTCTCACTGTGCCACTCACTCCCTGTCTGTTTAACTCACTCTCTGTCTGTGTCACTCACTCTCTGTCTGTGTCACTCACTCCCTGTCTGTATCATTCACTCTCTGTCTGTGTCACTATCACTCTCTGTCTGTGTCACTCACTCTCTGTCTGTGTCACTCACTCTCTGTTTGTATCATTCATTCTCTGTCTGTATCGCTCACTCTCTGTCTGTATCATTCACTCTCTGCCCTCAGCCACTGATCATCACAATGTGTTGAAATGCATCATTTCCGACCAGTCAGCGAGAGCACACAGGGAGCTGACAATGGAGTAGTTCACCAAGCACGTGCTAGATCATGAATTTCAGGCAAGTAGGATCTCTTTGGGAAGCATTTCGCAGCTTTTATTTTAGATTGTTGGTCAGAATATGATCTCAAAATTTAAAACTTCAAACGAAACTGCAATAACAAAGACTCTGTCTGTATCAATTGCTGTCTGTCATTATCATTCACTTGCTGTCGGTTACGCTCTCATGTGAATGTCACTCACTCTGTCTCTGTATCACCCCCACTGTTTGTATCACTGAATCTCTGACTGTGTCCAATTACTTTGTCTGTGTCACTCCCTCTCGGTCTGCATCATTCACTCTCTGTCTGTGACTTCTTCTGTATCATGTATTATCTGTCTGTATCACTCAGTGTCTGTGTCACACACACTCTGTCTGTGTCACTCACTCTCTGACTGTATTACTCACTCGCTGTCTGTATCACTCGCTGTCTGTTTCACACATTCTCTCTATCATTCAATCTCTGACTGCATCACTCAATCTCAGTCTGTATCACTCATGCTTTCGTTCTATCTGTCTATGTCACTCACTCTCTGTCACTATTACTCACTCTCTGTATCACTCACTCTCTGTCAGTATCACTAACTCTCTGTCACTTTCACTCACTCTCTGTATCACTCACTCTCTGTCTGTGTCACAGAATATCTGTCAGCTTCACTCTCTCTGTGTCACTCACTCTCTGTATCACTCACTCTCTGTCTGTGTATCTCACTATCTGTCTTTGTCAATTACTCTCTCTCTGTGCCACTCACTCCCTGTCTGTTCCACTCACACTCTGTCTGTGTCTCTCCCTCTCTGTCTGTGTCACTCACTCTCTGTCTGTGTCACTCACTCCATGTCTGTATCATTCACTCTCTGTCTGTGTCACTATCACCCTCTGTCTGTGCCATTCACTCTCTGTCTGCATCACTCACTCTGTATCTGAATCATTCACTCTGTCTGTATCATTCACTCGCTGTCTGTATCACTCACTCGCTGTCTGTATCACCTCACTGTCTGTCTGTATCACTCACTCTCTGCCTGTAACACTCAGTTTGTTTCACTCACTCTCTGTCACTATCACTCACTCTCTGTCTGTGTCACTCACTCTCTGTATCATTCACTCTCTCTGAATGTCACTCACTCTCTGTCTGTATCACTCACGCTCTGTCACTATCACTCACTCTCTGTATCACTCAGTTTCTGTCTGTAACACTCACTCTCTGTCAGCGTCACTCATTCTGTCTGTATCACTCACTCTCTGTATCACTCACTCTATGTCTATATCACTCATTATCTGTCTGTGTCACTCACGCTCTCACTGTGCCACTCACTCCCTGTCTGTATCACTCACTCTCTGTCTGTGTCACTCACTCTGTCTGTGTCACTCACTCCCTGTCTGTATCATTCACTCTCTGTCTGTGTCACTATCACTTTCTGTCTGTGTCACTCACTCTCTGTCTGTATCACTCACTCTCTGTTTGTATCATTCATTCTCTGCCCTCAGCCACTGATCATCACAATGTGTTGAAATGCATCATTTCCGACCAGTCAGCGAGAGCACACATGGAGCTGACAATGGAGTAGTTCACCAAGCACGTGCTAGGTCAAGAATTTCAGGCAAGTAGGATCTCTTTGGGAAGCATTTCTCAGCTTTTATTTTAGATTGTTGGTCAGAATATGATCTCAAAATTTAAAACTTCAAACGAAACTGCAATAACAAAGACTCTGTCTGTATTAATAGCTGTCTGTCATTATCACTCACTTGCTGTCTGTTACGCTCTCATGTGAATATCACTCACTCTGTCTCTGTATCACCCCCACTGTTTGTATCACTGAACCTCTGCCTGTGTCCAATTACTTTGTCTGTGTCACTCCCTCTCGGTCTGCATCATTCACTCTCTGTCTGTCACTTCTTCTGTATCATGTATTCTCTGTCTGTATCACTCAGTGTCTGTGTCACTCACTCTCTGACTGTATTACTCACTTGCTGTCTGTATCACTCGCTGTCTGTTTCACACATTCTCTCTATCATTCAATCTCTGACTGCATCACTCAATCTCAGTCTGTATCACTCATGCTTTCGTTCTATCACTCACTCTGTCTGTGTCATTCACTCTGTCACTATCACTCTCTGTCTATGTCACTCACTCTCTGTCACTATTACTCACTCTCTGTATCACTCACTCTCTGTCATTATCACTAACTCTCTGTCACTTTCACTCACTCTCTGTATCACTCACTCTCTGTCTGTGTCACAGAATCTCTGTCAGCTTCACTCTCTCTGTGTCACTCACTCTCTGTATCACTCACTCTCTGTCTGTGTATCTCACTATCTGTCTTTGTCAATTACTCTCTCTCTGTGCCACTCACTCCCTGTCTGTACCACTCACACTCTGTCTGTGTCTCTCCCTCTCTGTCTGTGTCACTCACGCTCTGTCTGTGTCACTCACTCCATGTCTGTATCATTCACTCTCTGTCTGTGTCACTATCACCCTCTGTCTGTGCCATTCACTCTCTGTCTGCATCACTCACTCTCTATTGTGTCATTCACTCGGTCTGTATCACTCACTCTCTGTCTGTATTATTCACTCTGTCTGTATCACTCACTCTCTGTCTGTATCACTCACTCTCTATCTGAATCATTCACTCTGTCTGTATCATTCACTCGCTGTCTGTATCACTCACTCGCTGTCTGTATCACCTCACTGTCTGTTTGTATCACTCACTCTCTGCCTGTAACACTCTGTTTGTTTCACTCACTCTCTGTCACTATCACTCACTCTCTGTCTGTGTCACTCACTCTCTGTATCATTCACTCTCTCTGAATGTCACTCACTCTCTGTCTGTATCACTCACGCTCTGTCACTATCACTCACTCTCTGTATCACTCAGTTTCTGTCGGTAACACTCATTATCTGTCTGTGTCACTCACGCTCTCACTGTGCCACTCACTCCCTGTCTGTATCACTCACTCTCTGTCTGTGTCACTCACTCTCTGTCTGTGTCACTCACTCCCTGTCTGTATCATTCACTCTCTGTCTGTGTCACTATCACTTTCTGTCTGTGTCACTCACTCACTGGCTGTATCACTCACTCTCTGTTTGTATCATTCATTCTCTGCCCTCAGCCACTGACCGTCACAATGTGTTGAAATGCATCATTTCCGACCAGTCAGCGAGAGCACACAGGGAGCTGACAATGGAGTAGTTCACCAAGCACGTGCCAGATCAAGAATTTCAGTCAAGTAGGATCTCTTTGGGAAGCATTTCTCAGCTTTTATTTTAGATTGTTGGTCAGAATATGATCTCAAAATTTAAATCTTCAAACGAAACTGCAATAACAAAGACTCTGTCTGTATCAATTGCTGTCTGTCATTATCACTCACTTGCTGTCGGTTACGCTCTCATGTGAATATCACTCACTCTGTCTCTGTATCACCCACTCTGCTTGTATCACTGAATCTCTGACTGTGTCCAATTACTTTGTCTGTGTCACTCCCTCTCTGTCTGCATCATTCACTCTCTGTCTGTCACTTCTTCTGTATCATGTATTCTCTGCCTGTATCACTCAGTGTCCATGTCACACACACTCTGTCTGTGTCACTCACTCTCTGACTGTATCACTCACTCGCTGTCTGTATCACTCGCTGTCTGTTTCACACATTCTCTGTATCATTCAATCTCTGACTGCATCACTCAATCTCAGTCTGTATCACTCATGCTTTCGTTCTATCGCTCACTCTGTCTGTGTCATTCACTCTCTGTCTGTATCACTCGCTGTCTATGTCACTCACTCTGTCACTATTACTCACTCTCTGTATCACTCACTCTCTGTCTGTATCACTAACTCTCTGTCACTTTCACTCACTCTCTGTATCACTCACTCTCTGTCTGTGTCACAGAATCTGTCAGCTTCACTCTCTCTGTGTCACTCACTCTCTGTATCACTCACTCTCTGTCTGTATATCTCACTATCTGTCTTTGTCAATTACTCTCTCTCTCTGTCACTCACTCCCTGACTGTATCACTCACTCTCTGTCTGTGTCACTATCACTCTCTCTCTGTATCACTCACTCTCTGTCTGTATCATTCACCCTCTGTTTATGTCACTATCACTCTCTGTCTGTGTCACTCACTCTCTGTCTGCATCACTCACTCTCTGCCTGTGTCATTCACCCTGTCTGCATCACTCACTCTCTTTCTGCATCATTCACTCTGTCTGTATCACTCTCTCTGCCTGTATCATTCACCCTGTCTGTATCACTCACTCTCTATCTGTATCATTCACTCTGTCTGTATCACTCACTCTCTGCCTGTAGCACTCTCTGTTTGTTTCACTCACTCTCTGTCACTATCACTCACTCTCTGTATCACTCTCTCTCTGTCTGTGTCACTCACTCTGTGTATCACTCACTTTCTCTGAATGTCACTCACTCTCTGTCTGTATCACTCACGCTCCGTCACTATCAGTCACTCTCTGTATCACTCAGTTTCTGTCTGTATCACTCAATATCTGTCTGTATCACTCACTAGCTCTCTGTGTCACTCACTCCCTGTCTTTACCACTCACTCTCTGTCTGCATCATTCACTCTCTGTCTGTATCACTCATTCTCTGTCTGCATCATTTGCTCTATGTCCTGATCACTCACTCTGTGTCTGCATCACTCATTCTCTGTCTGTCACTTCTTCTGTATCATTTATTCTCTGTCTGTACCACACAATGTCTGTGACACACACTCTCTGTCTGTGTCACTCACTCTCTGACTGTATCACTCACTCGCTGTCTGTATCACTCGCTGTCTGGATCACACCCTCTCTGTATCATTCAGTCTCTGAATGCATCACTCAATCTCAGTCTGTATCACTCATGCTTTTGTTCTATCACTCACTCTGTCTGTGTCACTCACTCTCTGTCTGTATCACTCTCTGTCTGTATCACTCACTCTCTGTCTGTCGCATTCACTCTCTGCCATCAGCCACTGATCATCACAATGTGTTGAAATGCATCATTTCCAACCAGTCAGCGAGAGCACACAGGGAGCTGACAATGGACCAGTTCAACAAGCAAGTGCCAGATCAAGAATTTCATGCAAGTAGGATCTCTGTGTCACTCACTCCCTGTCTGTATCACTCACTCTCTGTCTGTGTCTCTCCCTCTCTATCTGTGTCACTCACTCTCTGTCTGTGTCACTCACTCCCTGACTGTATCACTCACTCTCTGTCTGTGTCACTTTCACTCTCTCTCTGTATCACTCACTCTCTGTCTGTATCATTCACTCTCTGTTTGTGTCACTATCACTCTCTGTCTGTGTCACTCACTCTCTGTCTGCATCACTGACGCTCTGCCTGTGTCATTCACCCTGTCTGCATCACTCACTCTCTGTCTGCATCATTCACTCTGTCTGTATCACTCTCTATGCCTGTATCATTCACCCTGTCTGTATCACTCACTCTCTATCTGTATCATTCACTCTGTCTGTATCACTCACTCTCTGTCTGTGTCACTTTCACTCTCTCTCTGTATCACTCACTCTCTGTCTGTATCATTCACTCTCTGTTTGTGTCACTATCACTCTCTGTCTGTGCCACAGAATCTCTGTCAGCGTCACTCACTCTGTCTGTATCACACACTCTGTCACTTTCACTCACTCTCTGTATCACACTCTCTGTCTGTGTCACAGAATCTCTGTCAGCGTCACTCACTCTGCCTGTGTCACTCACTCTCTGTATCACTAAATCTCTGTCTGTATATCTCACTCTCTATCTGTATCATTCACTCTGTCTGTATCACTCACTCACTGTCTGGATCACTCACTCGCTGTCTGTATCACCTCACTGTCTGTCTGTATCACTCACTCTCTGCCAGTAGCACTCTCTGTTTGTTTCACTCACTCTCTGTCACTATGACTCACTCTCTGTGTCACTCACTCTCTGTCTGTATCACTCACTCTCTGTATCACTCACTCTCTCTGAATGTCACTCACTCCCTGTCTCTATCACTCACTCTCTGTCTGTGTCACTATCACTCTCTCTCCGTATCACTCACTCTCTGTCTGTATCACTCACTGTCTGTCTGTGTCACTCACTCTCTCTCTGTGTCACTCACTCTCTGTCTGTGTCACTCACTCCCTGTCTGTATTGCTCTCTCTCTGTCTGTGTCACTATCACTCTCTCTCTCTGTAACGCTCACTCTCTGTCTGTATCATTCACTCTCTGTCTGTGTCACTATCACTCTCTGTCTGTGTCACTCACTCTCTGTCTGCATCACTCACTCTCTGTCTGTATCATTCACTGTCTGTATCACTCACTCTCTGTCTGTATCATTCACTCTATCTGTATCACTCACTCTCTATCTGTATCATTCACTGTCCGTCTGTTTCACTCTCTCTCGGTCTGGGTCTCTCACTCTGTATCACTCAATCTGTCTGTATCACTCACTCTCCATCTGTAACACTCACTCTCAGTCGGTTTCACTGACTCTCTGTCTGTATCACTCATTCTTTGTCTGTATCACACACTCTCTGTCTGTACCACTCACACACTCTCTGTGTATTACTCACTCTCTGTCTGTCTTACTGACTCTCTCTCTGTACCACTCTCTTTCTGTCACTCACTCTCTCACTCATTCATTCTCTTTCTGTATCACTCACTCTCTGTCTGTATCATTCATTCTCTGTCTGTATCAGTCAACCTTTGTCTGGAGCCCTCACTGACATTATCTCTCAC
The DNA here is from genome assembly GCF_902713615.1 of Scyliorhinus canicula. Taxonomy (NCBI): domain Eukaryota; kingdom Metazoa; phylum Chordata; class Chondrichthyes; order Carcharhiniformes; family Scyliorhinidae; genus Scyliorhinus; species Scyliorhinus canicula. The sequence continues at coordinate 9,001 of NW_024055834.1, read as the reverse complement.
TTTCTGTCTGTCTCTCTCACTCTCTGTCTGTATAACACTCTCTGTCGGTATCAATCAGACTGTCTGTTTCACTCCCTCTCTGACTGTACCACAGAATCTCTGTCAGCGTCACTCACTCTCTGTCGGTATTACTCTCTCCCTGGATATATCAGTCTCTCTCTCTCTGTCCCTCTCTGTGTCTGCATCACTCATTCTCTGCCTGTCACTTCTTCTGTATCATTTATTCTCTAACTGTATCACTCAGTGTGTGTGTCAGACACTCTCTGTCTGTGTCACTCACTCTCTGACTGTATCACTCACTCGCTGTCTCGCTATCTGTATCACACACTCTCTGTATCATTCAGTCTCTGCCTGCATCACTCAATCTCAGCCTGTACCACTCATGCTTTTGTTCTATCACTCACTCTCTGTCTGCATCTCACTCTCTGACTGTATCTCTCAATCTCTGTCTATGTTACTCACTGTCTATCGCTCAGTCTCTACTGTGTCACTCGCTCTCTGTCTGAAGCCACTCTCTGTCTGAGTTGCTCACCCTCAGTCTGTATCACACATTCTCTGCCTGTATCACTCACTCTCTGTCTGTATCACTCACTCGCTGTCTGTATCAATCACTCGCTGTCTGTATCACCTCACTGTCTGTCTGTATCACTCACTCTCTGCCTGTACAACTCTCTGTCTGTATCACTCACTCTGTCACTATCACTCAATCTGTATCACTCACTCTCTGTCTGTGTCACAGAATCTCTGTCAGCATCACTCACTCTGTCTGTGTCACTCACGCTCTGTATCACTAACTCTCTGTCTGTATCATTCACTCTCTGCCCTCAGCCACTGATCGTCACAACGTGTTGAAATGCATCATTTCCGATCAGTCAGCGAGAGCACACAGGGAGCTGACTATGGTGTAGTTCAACAAGCAAGTTCCAGATCAAGAATTTCAGGCAAGTAGGATCTCTATGTCACTCACTCTTCTTCTGTATCATTTATTCTCTGAGAGTATCACTCACTGTCTGTGTCACCCACTCTCTGTCTGCATCACTCGCTCTGTCTGTATCATTCACTCTCTATCTGTTGAGAAGGTGATCAAACAGGTGGATGCGGGTAAAGCGGTTGCTGTGGTGTATATGGATTTCAGTAAGGCGTTTGATAAGGTTCCCCACGGTAGGCTATTGCAGAAAATAAGGAAGTATGGGATTGAATGTGATTTAGCGGTTTGGATCAGTAATTGGCTAGCTGAAAGAAGACAGAGGGTGGTGGTTGATGGCAAATGTTCATCCTGGAGTTCAGTTGCTAGTGGTGTACCGCAAGGATCTGTTTTGGGGTTACTGCTGTTTGTCATTTTTATAAATTACCTGGAAGAGGGTGTAGAAGGATGGGTTAGTAAATTTGCAGATGACACGAAGGTCGGTGTTGTGGATAGTGCTGAAGGATGTTATAGGATACAGAGGGACATAGATAAGCTGCAGAGCTGGGATGAGAGGTGGCAGATGGAGTTTAATGCGGGAAAGTGTGAGGTGGTTCACTTTGGAAGGAGTAACAGGAGTACTGGGCTAATGGCAAGATTCTTGGTGGTGTAGATGAACAGAAAGATCTCGGCATCCAGGTACATAAATCCCTGAAAGTTGCAACACAGGTTAATAGGGCTGTTAAGAAGGCATATGGTGTGCTAGCCTTTATCAGCAGGGGGATTGAGTTTCGGAGCAACAAGGTCATGCTGCAGCTGTACATAACTCTGGTGCGGCCGAACCTGGAGTACTGCGTGCAGTTCTGGTCACTACATTATAGGAATAATGTGGAAGCTTTGGAAAGGCTTCAGAGGAGATTTACTAGGATGTTGCCTGGTATGGAGGGAAAGTCTTACGAGGAAAGGCTCAGGGACTTGAGGTTGTTTTCGTTAGAGAGGAGAAGGCTGAGAGGTGACTAAATAGAGACATATAAGATAGTCAGAGGGTTAGATAGGGTGGACAGTGAGAGTCTATTTCCTCGGATGGTGACGACCAACACGAGGGGACATAGCTTTAAATTGAGGGGTGATAGATATAGGACAGATGTCAGAGGCAGTTTCTTTACTCAGAGAGTACTAGGGGTGTGGAACGGACTGCCTGCAACAGTAGTAGACTCGCCAACATTAAGGCATTTAAGTGGTCACTGGATAGACATATGGATGAAAATGGAATAGTGTAGGTCAGATAGGCTTCAGATGGTTTCACGGGTCGGCGAAACATCGAGGGCTGAAGGGCCCGTAATGCGCAGCAATGTTCTATGTTCAATGTTCTATCACTCAGTCTCTGTCTGTATCACTCACTCTCTGTCTGTGTCACTATCACTCTCTGTCTGTGTCACTCACTCTCTGTCTGCATCACTCACTCTCTGCCTGTGTCATTCACTCTGTCTGTTTCACTCACTCTCTGTCTGTATCATTCACTCAACCTGTATTACTCACTCTCTATAGGTATCATTCACTCTGTCTGTATCACTCACTTGCTCTCTGGATCACTCACTCGCTGTCTGTATCACCTCACTGTCTGCCTGTTTCACTCACTCTCTGCCTGTAGCACTCTCTGTTTGTTTCACTCACTCTCTGTCACGATCACTCACTCTCTGCATCACTCACTCTCTGTCTGTGTCACTCACTCACTGTCTGTATCACTCATGCTCTGTCACTATCACTCACTCTCTGTATCACTCACTATCTGTCTGTGTCACTCACTATCTCTCTGTGTCACTCACTCCCTGTCTGTATCACTCACGCTCTGTCTGTGTCACTCACTCTCTGTCTGTGTCACTCACTCTCTGTCTGTGTCACTCACTCCCTGTCTAAATCACTCACTCTCCGTCTGTATCACTCACTCTCTGTCTGTGTCACTCACACTTTGTCGGTATAATTCACTATCTGCCCTCAGCCACTGATCGTCACAACGTGTTGAAATGCATCATTTCCGATCAGTCAGCGAGAGCACACAGGGAGCTGACTATGGAGTAGTTCAACAAGCAAGTTCCAGATCAAGAATTTCAGGAAAGTAGGATCTCGATGTCACTCACTCTTCTGTCTTATTTATTCTGTGAGAGTATCATTCACTGTCTGTGTCATAAAATCTCTGTCTGCATCTCTCGCTCTCTGTCTGTATCATTCACTCTCTATCTGTATCATTTAGTCTCTGTCTGTATCACTCCCTCTCTGTCTCTTTCACTCAGTCTCTGCCTCTTTCACTCCCTCTCTGTCTGTGTCACACTCTCGGTCTGGGTCTCTGACTCTGTATACCTCAATCTCTCTGTATCACTCACTCTCTCTCTATATCACTCACTGTCTCTTTGTCTCACACACTGTCTGTCAGTGTTACTCATTCCTTGTCTGTACCACTCACTCTTTGTCTGTATCACTCACTCTCTTTCTGTATCACTCACTCTCTGTCTGTGTCACTCACTCTCTGTCTGTGTCACTCACTGTCTGTCTGTGTCACTCACTCCATGTCTATTTCACTCACTCTCTGTCTGTATCATTCACTCTACCTGTATCACTCACTCTCTATCTGTATCATTCACTCTGTCTGTATCACTCACTCGCTGTCTGGATCACTCACTCGCTCTCTGTATCACCTCACTGTCTGCCTGTTTCACTCACTCTCTGCCTGTAGCACTCTCTGTTTGTTTCACTCACTCTCTGTCACGATCACTCACTCTCTGCATCACTCACTCTCTGTCTGTGTCACTCATTCACTGTCTGTATCACTCATGCTCTGTCACTATCACTCACTCTCTGAAGCACTCACCATCTGTCTGTGTCACTCACTGTCTCTCTGTGTCACTCACTCCCTGTCTGTATCACTCACGTTCTGTCTGTGTCACTCACTCTCTGTCTGTGTCACTCACTCTCTGTCTGTGTCACTCACTCTCTGTCTGTGTCACTCACTCCCTGTCTGAATCACTCACTCTCCGTCTGTATCACTCACTCTCTGTCTGTGTCACTCACACTTTGTCGGTATTATTCACTATCTGCCCTCAGCCACTGATCGTCACAACGTGTTGAAATGCATCATTTCCGATCAGTCAGCGAGAGCACACAGGGAGCTGACTATGGAGTAGTTCAACAAGCAAGTTCCAGATCAAGAATTTCAGGCAAGTAGGATCTCTATGTCACTCACTCTTCTTCTGTCTTATTTATTCTGTGAGAGTATCACTCACTGTCTGTGTCATAAAATCTCTGTCTGCATCCCTCGCTCTCTGTCTGTATCATTCACTCTCTATCTGTATCATTTAGTCTCTGTCTGTATCACTCCCTCTCTGTCTCTTTCACTCAGTCTCTGTCTCTTTCACTCCCTCTCTGTCTGTGTCACACTCTCGGTCTGGGTCTCTGACTCTGTATCACTCAATCTCTCTGTATCACTCACTCTGTCTATATCACTCACTGTCTCTTTGTCTCACACACTGTCTGTCAGTATTACTCATTCCTTGTCTGTACCACTCACTCTTTGTCTGTATCACTCACTCTCTTTCTGTATCACTCACTCTCTGCCTGTGTCACTCATTCTCTGTCTGTGTCACTCACTCCATGTCTGTTTCACTCAGTCTCTGTCTGTGTCACTATCACTCTCTCTCCGTATCACTCACTCTCTGTCTGTATCATTCACTTTCTGTCTGTGTCACTATCACCCTCTGTCTGTGCCATTCACTCTCTGTCTGCACCACTCACTCTCTGCCTGTGTCATTCACTCGGTCTGTATCACTCACTCTCTGTCTGTATTATTCACTCTGTCTGTATCACTCACTCTCTGTCTGTATCACTCATTCTCTATCTGAATCATTCACTCTGTCTGTATCATTCACTCGCTGTCTGCATCACTCACTCGCTGTCTGTATCACCTCACTGTCTGTCTGTATCACTCACTCTCTGCCTGTAACACTCAGTTTGTTTCACTCACTCTCTGTCACTATCACTCACTCTCTGTATCACTCACTCTCTCTCTGTGTCACTCACTCTCTGTATCATTCACTCTCTCTGAATGTCACTCACTCTCTGTCTGTTTCACTCACGCTCTGTCACTATCACTCACTCTCTGTATCACTCAGTTTCTGTCTGTATCACTCACTATCTGTCTTTGTCACTATCACTCTCTGTCTGTGTCACTCACTCTCTGTCTGTGTCACTCACTCTCTGTCTGTGTCATTCACTCTCTGCCCTCAGCCACTGATCATCACAATGTGTTGAAATGCATCATTTCCGACCAGTCAGCGAGAACACACAGGGAGCTGACAATGGAGTAGTTCACCAAGCACGTGCCAGATCAAGAATTTCAGGCAAGTAGGATCTCTTTGGGAAGCATTTCTCAGCTTTTATTTTAGATTGTTGGTCAGAATATGATCTCAAAATTTAAAACTTCAAACGAAACTGCAATAACAAAGACTCTGTCTGTATCAATTGCTGTCTGTCATTATCACTCACTTGCTGTCTGTTAAGCTCTCATGTGAATATCACTCACTCTGTCTCTGTATCACCCACACTGTTTGTATCACTGAATCTCTGCCTGTGTCCAATTACTTTGTCTGTGTCACTCCCTCTCTGTCTGCATCATTCACTCTCTGTCTGTCACTTCTTCTGTATCATGTATTCTCTGTCTGTATCACTCAGTGTCTGTGTCACTCACTCTCTGTCTGTATCACTCGCTGTCTGTTTCACACATTCTCTCTATCATTCAATCTCTGACTGCATCACTCAATCTCAGTCTTTATCACTCATGCTTTCGTTCTATCACTCACTCTTTCTGTGTCATTCACTCTCTGTCTGTATCACTCTCTGTCTATGTCACTCACTCTCTGTCACTATTACTCACTCTCTGTATCACTCACTCTCTGTCTGTAGCACTAACTCTCTGTCACTTTCACTCACTCTCTGTATCACTCACTCTCTGTCTGTGTCACAGAATCTCTGTCAGCTTCACTCTCTCTGTGTCACTCACTCTCTGTATCACTCACTCTCTGTCTGTATATCTCACTATCTGTCTTTGTAAATTACTCTATCTCTGTGTCACTCACTCCCTGTCTGTATCACTCACTCTCTGTCTGTGTCTCTCCCTCTCTGTCTGTGTCACTCACTCTCTGTCTGTGTCAATCACTCCCTGACTGTATAACTCACTCTCTGTCTGTGTCGCTATCACTCTCTCTCTGTGTCACTCACTCTCTGTCTGCATCACTCACTCTCTGCCTGTGTCATTCACGCTGTCTGCATCACTCACTCTCTGTCTGCATCGTTCACTCTGTCTGTATCACACTCTCTGCCTGTATCATTCACCCTGTCTGTATCACTCACTCTCTATCTGTATCATTCACTCTGTCTGTACCACTCACTCTCTGCCTGTAGCGCTCTCTGTTTGTTTCACTCACTCTCTGTCACTATCACTCACTCTCTGTATCACTCCCTCTCTGTCTGTGTCACTCACTCTCTGTATCACTCACTCTCTCTGAATGTCACTCACTCTCTGTCTGTATCACTCATGCTCTGTCACTATTACTCACTCTCTGTATCACTCAGTTTCTGTCTGTATCACTCAATATCTGTCTGTATCACTCACTAGCTCTCTGTGTCACTCATTCCCTGTCTTTACCACTCACTCTCTGTCTGCATCATTCACTCTCTGTCTGTGTCACTCATTCTCTGTCTGCATCATTTGCTCTATGTCTTGATCACTCACTCTGTGTCTGCATCACTCATTCTCTGTCTGTCACTTCTTCTGTATCATTTATTCTCTGTCTGTATCACACAATGTCTGTGACACACACTTTCTGTCTGTGTCACACACTCTCTGACTGTATCACTCACTCGCTGTCTGTATCACTCGCTGTCTGTATCACACACTCTCTGTTTCATTCAGTCTCTGAATGCATCACTCAATCTCAGTCTGTATCACTCATGCTTTTGTTCTATCACTCACTCTGTCTGTGTCACTCACTCTCTGTCTGTATCACTCTCTGTCTGTATCACTCACACTCTGGCTGTCTCATTCACTCTCTGCCATCAGCCACTGATCATCACAATGTGTTGAAATGCATCATTTCCAACCAGTCAGCAGGAGCACACAGGGAGCTGACAATGGACTAGTTCAACAAGCAAGTGCCAGATCAAGAATTTCATGCAAGTAGGATCTCTGTGTCACTCACTCCCTGTCTGTATCACTCACTCTCTGTCTGTGTCTCTCCCTCTCTGTCTGTGTCACACTCTCGGTCTGGGTCTCTGACTCTGTATCACTCAATCTCTCTGTATCACTCACTCTCTGTCTATATCACTCACTGTCTCTTTGTCTCACACACTGTCTGTCAGTATTACTCATTCCTTGTCTGTACCACTCACTCTTTGTCTGTATCACTCACTCTCTTTCTGTATCACTCACTCTCTGCCTGTGTCACTCATTCTCTGTCTGTGTCACTCACTCCATGTCTGTTTCACTCAGTCTCTGTCTGTGTCACTATCACTCTCTCTCCGTATCACTCACTCTCTGTCTGTATCATTCACTTTCTGTCTGTGTCACTATCACCCTCTGTCTGTGCCATTCACTCTCTGTCTGCATCACTCACTCTCTGCCTGTGTCATTCACTCGGTCTGTATCACTCAATCTCTGTCTGTATTATTCACTCTGTCTGTATCACTCACTCTCTGTCTGTATCACTCATTCTCTATCTGAATCATTCACTCTGTCTGTATCATTCACTCGCTGTCTGTATCACTCACTCGCTGTCTGTATCACCTCACTGTCTGTCTGTATCACTCACTCTCTGCCTGTAACACTCAGTTTGTTTCACTCACTCTCTGTCACTATCACTCACTCTCTGTATCACTCACTCTCTCTCTGTGTCACTCACTCTCTGTATCATTCCCTCTCTCTGAATGTCACTCACTCTCTGTCTGTTTCACTCACGCTCTGTCACTATCACTCACTCTCTGTATCACTCAGTTTCTGTCTGTATCACTCACTATCTGTCTGTGTCACTATCACTCTCTGTCTGTGTCACTCACTCTCTGTCTGTGTCACTCACTCTCTGTCTGTGTCATTCACTCTCTGCCCTCAGCCACTGATCATCACAATGTGTTGAAATGCATCATTTCCGACCAGTCAGCGAGAACACACAGGGAGCTGACAATGGAGTAGTTCACCAAGCACGTGCCAGATCAAGAATTTCAGGCAAGTAGGATCTCTTTGGGAAGCATTTCTCAGCTTTTATTTTAGATTGTTGGTCAGAATATGATCTCAAAATTTAAAACTTCAAACGAAACTGCAATAACAAAGACTCTGTCTGTATCAATTGCTGTCTGTCATTATCACTCACTTGCTGTCTGTTAAGCTCTCATGTGAATATCACTCACTCTGTCTCTGTATCACCCACACTGTTTGTATCACTGAATCTCTGCCTGTGTCCAATTACTTTGTCTGTGTCACTCCCTCTCTGTCTGCATCATTCACTCTCTGTCTGTCACTTCTTCTGTATCATGTATTCTCTGTCTGTATCACTCAGTGTCTGTGTCACTCACTCTCTGTCTGTATCACTCGCTGTCTGTTTCACACATTCTCTCTATCATTCAATCTCTGACTGCATCACTCAATCTCAGTCTTTATCACTCATGCTTTCGTTCTATCACTCACTCTGTCTGTGTCATTCACTCTCTGTCTGTATCACTCTCTGTCTATGTCACTCACTCTCTGTCACTATTACTCACTCTCTGTATCACTCACTCTCTGTCTGTAGCACTAACTCTCTGTCACTTTCACTCACTCTCTGTATCACTCACTCTCTGTCTGTGTCACAGAATCTCTGTCAGCTTCACTCTCTCTGTGTCACTCACTCTCTGTATCACTCACTCTCTGTCTGTATATCTCACTATCTGTCTTTGTAAATTACTCTATCTCTGTGTCACTCACTCCCTGTCTGTATCACTCACTCTCTGTCTGTGTCTCTCCCTCTCTGTCTGTGTCACTCACTCTCTGTCTGTGTCACTCACTCCCTGACTGTATAA
>NW_024055833.1:0-22475 GCF_902713615.1 Scyliorhinus canicula | reverse complement strand
CCCTGTGACCCCCATGTAACACTGACACACTCCCTGAATCCCCCTGTAAACACTGACACACTCCCTGAGCCCCCTGTAAACACTGACACACTCCCTGAACCCCCTGTAAACACTGACACACTCCCTGAACCCCTCTGTAAACACTGACACACTCCTGAACCCCCCTGTAAACACTGACACACTCCCTGAACCCCCCTGTAAACACTAACACATCCCTGACCCCCCTGTAAACATTGACACACTCACTGAACCCCCCTATAAACACTGACACACTCCCTGAACCCCCCCTTCAAACACTGACACACTCCCTGAACCCCCCTGTAAATACTGACACACTCCCTGAAACACAGACACACTCCCAGAATCCCCTTTAAAGACTGGCACACTCCCTGAACACTCGTTAAAGGGTCTGGTTCAGTACAGTGGATCAATATTTAGCTTGTAATGCAGATAAATGCCAGCAGCGCGGGTTCAATTTCTGGACAAGCCTCCACAAACGGTCCCGGAATGTGGTGAGTAGGGGATTTTCACAGTAACTTCACTGAAGACTAATTGTGAAAATAAGTGATGATTATTGTTCTTATAATTATCAACATGGATACACTCTCTGCACCCCCCATGTAAATACGGACACACTCCCTGAACCCCCCTGTAAACACTGACACACTCCCTGAACCCCCCTGTAAAAACTGACACACTCCCTGAACCCCCCCCTGTAAACACTGACACACTCCCTGAAACCCCCAATGGAAACACTGACACACTCCCTGAACCCCCCCCCGTAAACCCTGACACATTCCCTGAAACCCCCTGTAAACACTGACGCACTCCCTGACCCCCCCTGTAAACACTGACTCTCTCCCTGAAACCCCCCCTGTAAACACTGACATACTCCCTGAAACCCCCCTGTAAACACTGACACACTCCCTGAACCCCCTCTGTAAACACTGACACACTCCCTGAAACCCCCCTGTAAACACTCACACACTCCCTATACCCCCCCTGTAAACACTGACACACTCCTGAACCCCCCTGTAAACACTGACACACTCCCTGAAACCCCTGTAAAAACTGACACCATCCCTGAACACCCTGTAAACACTGACACACTCCCTGAACCCCCCGTAAACACTGACACACTCCCTGAACCCCTCCTGTAAACACTGACACACTCCCTGAACCTCCCCTGTAAACACTGACACACTCCCTGAACCCTCTGTAAACACTGACACACTCCCTTACCCATCCTGTAAACACTGACACACTCCCTGAACCCCCCCTGTAAACACTGACACACTCCCTGAACCCCCCCGTAAACACTGACACACTCCCGGAACCCCCCCGTAAACACTGACACACTCCCTGAACCCCCCTGTAAACACTGACACACTCCCTGAACCCCCCCTGTAAACACTGACACACTCCCTGAACCACCCTCTAAACACTGACACACTCCCTGAACCCCCCTGTAAACACTGACACACTCCCTGAAACGCCCGTAAACACTGACACACTCCCTGAACCCCCCGGTAAACACTGGCACACTCCCTGAACCCCCTGTAAACACTGACGCACTCCCTGACCCCCCCTGTAAACACTGACACACTCCCTGAACCCCCCTGTAAACACTGACACACTCCCTGAAACGCCCATAAACACTGACACACTCCCTGAACCCCCCTGTAAACACTGACACACTCCCTGAAACCCCTGTAAACACTGACGCACTCCCTGACCCCCCCTGTAAACACTGACACACTCCCTGACCCCCCCTGTAAACACTGACACACTCCCTGAAACCCCCCTGTAAACACTGACACACTCCCTGACCCCCCCTGTAAACACTGACACACTCCCTGAAACCCCCCTGTAAACACTGACACACTCACTGTACCCCCCCCCTGTAAACACTGACACACTCCCTGAACCCCCCTTGTAAACACCGACACACTCCCTGAAACCCCCCTGTAAACACTGACACACTCCCAGAACCCCCCCTGTATAAACTGACACCAACCCTGAACACCCTGTAAACACTGACACACTCCCTGAACCCCCCCTGTAAACACTGACACGCTCCCTGAAACCCCCTGTAAACACTGACACACTCCCTGAACCCCCCGTAAACACTGACACAATCCCTGAACCCCCGCTGTAAACACTGACACACTCCCTGAACCCCTCTGTAAACACTGACACACCCCCTGAACCCCCACTGTAAACACTGACACACTCCCTGAACCCCCCCTTCAAACACTGACACACTCCCTGAACCCCTCTGTAAACACTGACACACTCCCTGAACCCACCGTGTAAACACTGACACTCTCCCTGAACCCCCCTGTAAACACTGACACACTCCCTGAATCCCCCTGTAAACACTGACACCCTCCCTGAGCCCCCTGTAAACACTGACACACTCCCTGAACCCCCTGTAAACACTGACACACTCCCTGAACCCCTCTGTAAACACTGACACACTCCCTGAACCCCCCTGTAAACACTGACACACTCCCTGAACCCCCCTGTAAACACTGACACACTCCCTGACCCCCCTGTAAACATTGACACACTCACTGAACCCCCCTATAAACACTGACACACTCCCTGAACCCCCCCTTCAAACACTGACACACTCCCTGAACCCCCCTGTAAATACTGACACACTCCCTGAAACACAGACACACTCCCAGAATCCCCTTTAAAGACTGGCACACTCCCTGAACACTCGTTAAAGGGTCTGGTTCAGTACAGTGGATCAATATTTAGCTTGTAATGCAGATAAATGCCAGCAGCGCGGGTTCAATTTCTGGACAAGCCTCCACAAACGGTCCCGGAATGTGGTGAGTAGGGGATTTTCACAGTAACTTCACTGAAGACTAATTGTGAAAATAAGTGATGATTATTGTTCTTATAATTATCAACATGGATACACTCTCTGCACCCCCCATGTAAATACGGACACACTCCCTGAACCCCCCTGTAAACACTGACACACTCCCTGAACCCCCCTGTAAAAACTGACACACTCCCTGAACCCCCCCCTGTAAACATTGACACACTCCCTGAAACCCCCAATGGAAACACTGACACACTCCCTGAACCCCCCCCCGTAAACCCTGACACATTCCCTGAAACCCCCTGTAAACACTGACGCACTCCCTGACCCCCCCTGTAAACACTGACTCACTCCCTGAAACCCCCCCTGTAAACACTGACATACTCCCTGAAACCCCCCTGTAAACACTGACACACTCCCTGAACCCCCCCTGTAAACACTGACACACTCCCTGAAATCCCCTGTAAAAACTGACACCATCCCTGAACACCCTGTAAACACTGACACACTCCCTGAACCCCCCGTAAACACTGACACACTCCCTGAACCCCTCCTGTAAACACTGACACACTCCCTGAACCCTCCCTGTAAACACTGACACACTCCCTGAACCCTCTGTAAACACTGACACACTCCCTTACCCCTCCTGTAAACACTGACACACTCCCTGAACCGACCCTGTAAACACTGACACTCTCCCTGAACCCCCCTGTAAACACTGACACATTCCCTGAATCCCCCTGTAAACACTGACACACTCCCTGAACCCACCCTGTAAACACTGACACACTCCCTGAATCCCCCTGTAAACACTGACACTCTCCCTGAACCCCCCTGTAAACACTGACACACTCCCTGAATCCCCCTGTAAACACTGACACACTCCCGGAACCCCCTCTGTAAACACTAACACATTTCCTGAACCTCAATATAAACACTGACACATTCCGGAACCCTCCTGTAAACACTGACACACTCCCTGAACCTACCCTGTAAACACTCACACACTCCCTATACCCCCCCTGTAAACACTGACACACTCCCTGAACCCCCCCTGTAAACACTGACACACTCCCTGAAATCCCCTGTAAAAACTGACACCATCCCTGAACACCCTGTAAACACTGACACACTCCCTGAACCCCCCGTAAACACTGACACACTCCCTGAACCCCTCCTGTAAACACTGACACACTCCCTGAACCCTCCCTGTAAACACTGACACACTCCCTGAACCCTCTGTAAACACTGACACTCTCCCTGAACCCCCCTGTAAACACTGACACACTCCCTGAATCCCCCTGTAAACACTGACACACTCCCTGAACCCCCCCTGTAAACACTGACACACTCCCTGAACCCCCCTGTAAACACTGACACACTCCCTGAATCCCCCTGTAAACACTGACACACTCCCGGAACCCCCTCTGTAAACACTAACACATTTCCTGAACCTCAATATAAACACTGACACATTCCGGAACCCTCCAGTAAACACTGACACACTCCCTGAACCTACCCTGTAAACACTAACACACTCCCTGTACCCACCCTGTAAACACTGACACACTCCCTGAACCTAAATATAAACACTGACACATCCCGGAACCCCCCCTGTAAACTCTGACACACTCCCTGAACCCCCCCCTGTAAACTCTGACACTCTCCCTCAACCTCACTATAAAAACTGACACATCCCGGAACCCTCCTGTAAACACTGACACACTCCCTGTACCCACCCTGAAACACTGACACACTCCCTGAACCTCAATATAAACACTGACACAGTCCCTGACCCCTCCCAGTGAACACTGTACACTCCCTGACCCCCGCTGTAAACACTGACACACTCCTTGAACCTCATTATAAACACTGACACACTCCCTGAATCCCCTGAAAAAACTGACACACTCCCTGAACCTCACTATAAATACTGACGCACTCCCTGAACCCCCACTGTAAACACTGACATACTCCCTGAACCCCCCCCCGTGAACACTGATACACTCCCTGAACCCCTCCTGTAAACATTGACACTGTCCCTGAAGGGTTAGGTACGTTTTGGCGCAGCCATTTGGGTGCGGCCGTTGTGGCACGGCCGTTTTGGCGCCAGCCGGTTTGATGCCGGCTGTTTTGTCTCCGGACGTTTTGGCCATAATGACATAATAACATTTCTTTATTTGTAAATTAGCCTCAGTTGAGTTGGCTGCTGGTGCGGGTCCGCTGTCACAAGTGTTTCGTTCTGTCACCATCTTTTTATATATTGAATGAGATGGATCGAAAACTGTTCGGAAAAGTAGGAATTAACGGCTCTTCTCCAAATTGCAGGCAGAGTTTAGAGAGGTACCGCACGGATCGGTGCTGGGACCCCAGCTAGTTAGAATGTATATCAACGATGTGGATGAGGGAACAAAATGTCATCCGTCCAAATGTACAGATGACACAAATGTGGGTGGGACGGTGAGCTGTGAGGAAGATGAAAATATCCTTCAGTGTGATTTGGACAAGTTGAGTAAGTGGGCAAGTGAATGGCAGATGCAATTTATTTTGGATAATTGCGAGGTTTTCCACGTTGGTAGCAAAACAAAAAGGCTGTCTATTACCTGAATGGTGATACATTAGTAGAGGGAAAAATGCTACGAGACCTGTATGTCCGCGTACATCAGTCACTGAAGGTAAGCATGCAGGTGCAGCAAACGTCAAAGAAGGCAAATGGTATGCTGGCCTCATTGCGAGAGTATTAGAGTACAGGAGCAGGGATGTCTTGCTGCAATTCTACAGGACGTTGGTGAGCCCAGACCTAAAATAGTGTTGGCCATAATAACATTTCTTTACTTTGTAAATTAGCCTCAGTTGAGTTCGCTGCTGGTGTGGGTCCGCTGTCACAAGTGTTTCGTTCTATCACCATCTTTTTATATATTTTTTAACTAAACCAATTCGCATACCCATATGATGGCTGAGGAAGTATCAACGAAACGTGGTAAAGAAAAATTTGTTCATAACGGATTCCTTTACGTCTTTGACAAAACAAGCAAAGGTGACAGCGAAGTGAAATTTTGGCGTTGTGAGCAACAAAACCGGTGCAAAGCACGGCTCCATACTAAAGCTGCAAACGTGGTGAGGCAGCTGAACAGCCATTCGCATGATGCTTCTGCTGCACAAGTAGAGGCTGCACTCGTGAAAACTAAAATAAAAAAGAGAGCACAGGAAACCCTTGAGGCACCGACTGTAGTTGTTAATGAATATTTGACAGACATATCCCAAGCTAGTCAACCACCCATTCCTAATATATCTGCTTTGAGGAGAATGATAAGCAGAAAGCGTAATTATGTATTGAACGCCCCCACCAATCCAAGTAATTTACAACAATTGATTGTGCCAGAATGCTACAGGATACATGACCCTCAACCAGGAGTGGAAGAAATTTTTTAACTTTGTGCTAGCGGACCAGGTCACGACCGGATATTAATCTTCAGAAGACAGAGCTGGCTACAGCACTTATTGACATCTGATATGTGGTTTGCAGATGGTACATTCAGTATTGCTCCCAGCCTCTTTTCTCAGATTTATGTAATTATGGTAAAAAAACACGGAGGAGTTACTCCTCCGGTTTATGCTCATTTGCCCAACAAGCAACGCACCACATATGCGAGAATGTTCGCATTATTGAAAGAAATCGAACGCAACTTGAAACCCAGTTCAATCGTCTGTGATTATGAACAAGCTGCGCACAGTGCTATGAAAGACATATTCCCTGATGTTTAAATAAAAGGATGTTTTTTTCATTTAGGTCAAAATATGCAAAAACATCTAGCTAGTATGGGGTTCCGTAGTTTCTATAACACTGATCCAGATTTCACGTTAAAAGCTAAAATGATTATTGCCATTGCCTTTGTACCTTTGAACAAAATCGATGAATATCTGAATGCTTTAGCGACCCAACTGCCGCAAGAACTTCAAGATTTACTCAACTGGTTTGAAGATACATATGTTGGTCGTCTGAACAGACGAGGAAATGGTAGACGAACACCTTTATTTCGCCCTGAGATTTGGAACCTTTATCAGAGAACATTAAACGGGGAAGACTGCACAAACAATAATGCGGAGGCAGCCCACCGTCGATTGAAATATGAAATTGGCATGCATCATCCCACCATATGGAAACTAATTGATGGGTTGCGTAAAGTACAGAAAGGTAGAGATGCATATTTTGAAAGGTTACTAGCCGGCCATGAACCGCCACAAAAACTAAAAAAGTATAGAGATGCAGATAAAAGAATACATGAAACTGTTCTTAAATTTGAAAACATGGATGCTATCGAGTACTTGAGGAGCCTTGCTCATAATTACCAAATGAACTAAACTAAATGAACTAATTTAAGGTTTTTAACTAAATGAACTAATTTAACGTTTTTAATTTACAATAAAGTTAGTTTAAAAACTTTTTAAAGCTCATCTTTTAATTTACAGTTTTAAGCTTGCTTTTATGTCCTTCCTTCGAATGATACTGAATCTTGCAACAATTTACTTGCAACAATTTACTAGCCACAAAAACTTAAAAAAATTCTGTCGTCTGCGCCCAAACAGCCGCGCCAAATATACTGCGCCCAATTGTCCCATGGCGCCCAAACGGCTGCATCCAAATGGCCGTGCCAAAACGGCCGCGCCCAATTGTCCCATACCGTCCCTGAACCCCTCCTGTAAACATTGACAGTCCCTGAACCCCCCCTGTAATGCTGACGCTCTCCCTGAACCTCACTGTAAACACTGACACATTTGCAAGATCACTTGTTGACTGATGTGACCATCAATTCACAAGACACGTGGTTGGAAGTGAACAGTGGTTTTAATAGTCTTACAACTGAGCCTGCCTGTGACGAGATGAACTGGCAGGAGGCTCAGAACTACAGATCTTTATACTTCC
Source organism: Scyliorhinus canicula (assembly GCF_902713615.1). Taxonomy (NCBI): domain Eukaryota; kingdom Metazoa; phylum Chordata; class Chondrichthyes; order Carcharhiniformes; family Scyliorhinidae; genus Scyliorhinus; species Scyliorhinus canicula. The sequence continues at coordinate 14,712 of NW_024055833.1, read as the reverse complement.
AGTTAGTGGGAGGGGCCATGGGCCGAACCATGGGCGGAGCCAAGGGTGGAGCCCAGTACAAACTCCTGATCTCCCCCTATGGGCAGAGCCGCGCAACTGCTCGTATACCGAGCTTACAGAGATACAACACATACAACATAACACAGTGTGAATTACTAGGATTGTGATTCACCACATTCACCCCCTGTATAAAAATCAAGTCCAGCGGGGGTGATGGGTCTACAAATTGAGTCGGTCCGGCGGTCAAGTCATTCTCTGAGATCTACGAAGCACCGGGGTTGCAGCCCCTTCTGGTGGCGAGGGTACCGTGGTGGACTCTGGGGGTGATTCAGTCCGAGCTTCGTACCCGACTGGTTCGACTGGTGACGGGGAGCGCCGGAAACCCATAGGCACGGGGGGGCGCAGAGCATGGGAAGTGAACCTGCAGGCGTGGGGGCGCCGGGCGTGAGGGGTTGGGTGGTGTGTAGTGTGAGGGGCGCCTCGGCGGTAATAGTGTTGGAGTTGGATCCTGCAGGCACCAGGTCCCGGAGGGAAACAGTATCCTGACGGCCGTCAGGGTATTCGATGAACGCGTATTGTGGGTTCGAGTGGAGAAGGAGCACTCTCTCCACGAGTTGGTCAGCTTTGTAGGTCCGGACATGCTTCCAGAGGAGAACCGGGCACGGTGTCTTCAACCATGCTGGGAGCGAAACTCCCGTGGTAGTGCCCCTGGAAAAAACAAACAGCCACTTGTGAGGGGTCTGATTGGTGGCAGTACATAGGAGGGACCTAATGGCATGGAGAGCGTCGGGGTGGATTTCCTGCCAATGGGAGGTTGGGAGCTTCCTGGACTGGAGGGTCAGTAGGACGGTCTTCCAGACCGTCACATTCTCCCTCTCCATCTGCCCGTTCCCCCTGGGGTTGTAGATAGTAGTCGTGCTCAAGGCAATGCCCTTGTCGAGCAGGTACTGGCGCAGCTCGTCGCTCATAAAGGACGAACCCCTGTCACTGTGTACACAGCTGGGGAAACCAAACAGGGTGATGATGCTGTGCAGGGCCCTAATGACTGTGTGGGAGGTGATATTGGGGCACGGGATAGCAAAGGGGAAGCGGGAGAACTCGTCTATGATGTTTAGGAAGTACACATTCAGATTGGTCGAGGGGAGTTGCCCTTTGAAATCGATGCTCAGGCGTTCAAAGGGCCAGGAGGCCTTTACCAAGTGGGCCCTGTCTGGTCTATAGAAGTGTGGTTTGTGATCTCCTGGTGATGGCTTTTACCTCCTCGGTGGAGAAAGGCAAATTTCGGGCTTCGACGTAGTGGGCGAGCCGGGTGACCCCTGGGTGGCAGAGGTCATTGTGGATAGCTTTCAGGCTGTCGTCTTGCGCGCTGGTGCACGTGCCGCGGGACAGGGCATCTGGGAGCTCGTTGAGCTTCCCCGGTCGGTACATAATGTCGTACTTGTAGGTGGAGAGTTCGATCCTCCACCGTAGGATCTTATCATTTTAAATTTTGCCCCTTTGTGAGTTGTCAAACATAAAGTCAACCGATCTTTGGTCGGTGATGAGGGTGAACCTCCTACCTGCAAGGTTGTGCCTCCAGTGACGTATAGCTTCCACGATGGCTTGTGCTTCCTGTTCGACCGAGGAGTGTCGAAGTTCCGAAGCGGAGAGGGTTCGAGAGAAAATGGCGACTGGTCTCCCTGCCTGATTTAGTGTGGCTGCGAGAGCGACTCTGAGGCACCGCTCTCTACCTGGGAAGGGACGGATTCATCCACCCCCCGCATGGCTGTTTTGGCGATGTCCTCCTTGATGCAGGTGAAGGCCTGGTGAGCCTTATCCGATAGAGGGAAGAGTTTGGCATTAAATAGTGGGCGGGCTTCGTCTGCATACTGAGGGACCCACTGGGCATAATATGAGAAATACCCCATGCAACTTTTGATGGCCCTGGGACAATGAGGGAGAGGGAGTTGTAAGAGGGAGTTGCATACGGTCCGGGTTGGGACCCAGGACTCCTTTTTCCATGACATAGCCGAGGATGGCTAGCCTCGTCGTGCGGAAAACGCATTTCTCCGTGTTGTACGTGAGGCTGAGTTTCTGGGCAGTTTGGAGAAATCGATAGAGGGTAGCATCGTGGTCCTGCTGATCATGGCCGCAGATGGTGACGTTGTCCAAGTACGGAAACGTGGCCCGCAGCCCGTACTGGTCCACCATTCGGTCCATTGCTCGTTGGAACACCGAGACCCCATTTGTGACGCCAAAGGGAACCCGGAGGATGTGGAAGAGGTGGCCGTCGGCCTCGAACGCCGTGTAGTGGCGGTCCTCCGGGCGGATTTGGAGCTGGTGGTATGCAGACTTCAGATCCACCGTGGAGAAGACTTTATAATGGCCGATCTGATTGACCATGTCTGCAATCCTGGGGAGGGGGTACGCATCGAGGAGCGTGAACCGATTAATGGTTTGGCTATAGTCCACTACCATTCTGAATTTTTCCCCGTTCTTGACGACCACCACCTGAGCTCTCCAAGGGCTATTACTGGCCTCTATGATCCCCTCACGTAGAAGCCTATGGACCTCGGTTCTGATAAACACCCTGTCCCGCAGGCTGTATCACCTGCTGCGAGTGGCTACGGGTTTTCAGTCCGGTGTGAGATTGGCAAAGAGTGGAGGGGGGGTCGATTTTTAGCGTAGCGAGGCTGCAGATAGTGAGTGGGGGCAATGGCCCGCAGAAGCTGAGTGTGAGGCTTTTGAGGTTGCACTGGAAGTCGAGTCCCAGTAAGAGTGGGGCGCAGAGTTCAGGGAGCACGTATAGCTGGACGTTAGCGTAGCTAGTGCCCTGGATCGTTAGGGTCGCGGCGGTGCGCCCTTGGAGGTGAACAGAGTGAGAGCCCGAAGCGAGGGAGATAGTTTGCCGTGCAGGGAAAATAGGGAGCGAACAGCGTCTTACCAGATCTGGGTGTACGAAGCTCTCGGTGCTCCCGGAGTCAAAGAGGCACGGCGTCCTGTACCCGTTGATTTTAACGGTCATCATAGAGTTGCGGAGGTGTTTCGGATGCGACTGGTCCAACGTGACCACGCTGAGTTGCGGGTAGTCGGCAGCTCGATCAGCTGTGCTGGGGTGGCCCCGTGATGACTGCCCTCTGAGTTCGTAGTCGTCGAGGTGAGTTTCACAGTTTGAAGAGGATGGATCCCAAGATGGCCGCCCCCGTAGATCGCACGTGGTGGGCGGCGATGAAGATGGCGCCCAAGATGGCGACCCCCATGAGTCGCACGTGGCCGGCCGCGTGGAGGGGGGTTGCCAAGATGGCGGCCCCCATGAATCGCACATGTCGGGTGGGGGCGGAGTTGGAGTATAGTCCGCAGCGTTTCGGGGCCTGCGGGCCTGGGAGTTTTGGAAACGAGTGCTCTGGGCTGCGGGAGAGTTTGGCGAGGGGGATTTCTTCGCTAGGCATACCCAGGCATCCAGTCCTTTGCGACCACAGCTGCTGCAGGTCGCGTTGCGGGCCGGGCAGTGCAGCCCTGGGTGCTGGGGCTGTCCGCACAAATGGCATACAGGGGCGGAGTAGTGGGTGGGTGGCCACGCGGTGCAGGCCTGGGGCAGTCGCTGGTCAGGGGCCCAGGATGGGATTGCTTGTTCCGCGGGGAACGAGGTGAGGCTGTGGAACGAGACCTCCATGGCAGTAGCCAATTCTGTAGTGTCCTCCAAGTTCTGGGCCCCTTTTTCAAGCAACCGCTGGCGCACATAGTTTTACCTGAGCCCTGCCACGTACACATCTCGGACAGCAAGCTCCATATGCTGTTCAGTGGATACAGCTTGGTAATTACAGTCCCGAGCTAAAGCTTTTAAATCCCGCAGGAATTCATCCAATTACTCCGCGGGGCGTTGGCGATGGGTCGTAAAAATGTGGTGCGCGTAGACCTCGTTGATGGGCCTCACATACATTCGATCTACCATGGCTAGGGCCTCCGTATAGGAGGTAATACTGTTAAGTTGAGTAGAGATACGGTGGCTCACCCTTGCGTGCAGTAGACTGAGTTTCTGCTCCTCTGTAGTTTGTAATGTGCTTGATTCAGCCAGGTAGGCCTTGAAACATCGGCGCCAGTGTCGAAAGATTTCTTTCACCTCTGCAGCCTGCGGGTCGAGTTCAAGTCAGTCAGGTTTGAGGGCTGATTCCATTCTCGTTTTCTTCAAGTTTCCTAAGACTATTAAATTGATGTGACCATCAATTCACAAGACACGTGGTTGGAAGTGAACAGTGGTTTTAATAGTCGTCCAACGAAGCCTGCCTGCGACGAGATGAACTGGCAGCAGGCTCACAACTGCTGATCATTATACTTCCCGTTAGTGGGAGGAGCCATGGGCGGAACCAAGGGCGGGGTCAAAGGTGGAGCCGAGTACAAACTCCTGATCTCCCCCTATGGGCAGAGTCGCGCAACTGCTCATATACCGAGCTTACAGGGACACAACACATACAATATAACACATTGTGAATTACTAGGATTGTGATTCACCACATTGACCAAAGCCCCGAGTCCTCTGTTGAAGCACGCCTGAACTCCAGAGTGGGGTCTGTGACATCAGCAAGTGGCAGTACCTGGCGTTCTTCGTCAGTCGAGATCATGGGCGGAATTCTCCGACCCCCCGCAGGGTCGTGAATCGCCCGGGCCTTCGTATCTCATACCCCCGCCATGGACGGTATTCTCCGCCACCCGGGAATCGGCGGGGGCGAGACACCCGCGCTGGTCGGCGGGCCCCCCCCGTGGCGATTCTCCGGCCCGCGATGGGCCGAAGTCCCGCCACTGTCAGGCCTCTTCCGCCGGTGTGGTTTAAACCACCTCTGTGCCGGCGGGACAAGGCAGCGCGTGCGGGCTCCGGAGCCCTGGGGGGGGGGGGGCGGGGCCTTCGGACCCTGGGGGGTGCCCCCATGGTGGTCTTGCCTGCGATCGGGGCCCACCGATCGGCGTGCGGGCCTGTGCCGTGGGAGCACTCTTTTTCTTCCGCCGTCGCCACGGCCTCCACCATGGCAGAGGCGGAAAAGACATAACAGTAAGGGTGTGTGTGAGAGAGGGGAATATCTGACAATGTTTGTATGTGTGTGTGTGTGAGGGAGGGGAATATCTGACAATGTTTGTGTGTGTGTGTGTATGTGTGTGTGTGTGTGTGTGTGAGGGAGGGGAATATCTGATGAGGTTTGTGTGTGAAAGAGAGGGGAATATCTGACAGGGTATGTGTGCGTGAGAGAGAGGGGAATATCAGACGGGGTGTGTGCGTGAGAGAGGGAACTATCAGACAGGGTTTGTGTGTGTGAGGGAGGGGAATATCAGTAAGGGTTTTTGCTTTTGAGAGAGAGGGGCGTAACAGTAAGGGTTTGTGCATGTGTGAGAGAGGGGAATATCAGGCAGGGTTTGTGTGTGTGAGAGGGGAATATCAGGCAGGGTTTGTGTGTGAGAGAGGGGAATATCAGACAGGGTTTGTGTGCGTGTGAGAGAGGGGAATGTCAGACAGATTATGTGTGCGAGAGAGGGGAATATCAGACAAAATTTGTGTGTGAGAGAAGAAGGAATATCAGCCTGGGTTTGTGTGTATGTGAGAGAGGGGAACATCAGATAGGGTTTGTGTGCGAGAGAGGGGACTATCAGACAAAATTTGTGTGTGTGAGAGAGGGGGGAATATCAGACAGGGTTTGCGTGTGTGAGCGAGAGGGGGATATCAGACAGGTTTTGTGTGTGTGAGAGAGAGGGGAATATCAGACAGGGTTTGTGTGTGTGAGAGAGGGAAATATCCGGCAGGGTTTGTGTGTATGTGAGAGAGGGGAATATCAGACAGGGTTTGCGTGTGTGAGAGAGAGGGGAATATCAGACAGAGTTTCTGTGTGTGAGAGAGAGGGGAATATCAGACAGGATTTGTGTGTGTGAGAAAGGGCAATATTAGACAGAGTTTCTGTGTGTGTGAGAGAGGGGAATATCAGACAGGGTTTGTGTGTGTGAGAAAGGGCAATATTAGACAGGGTTTGTGTGTGTGAGAGGGAAATATCAGACAGGGTTTGTGTGTGTGAGATAGGGCAATATTAGACAGAGTTTGTGTGTGAGAGAGAGGGGAATATCAGACAGGTTGTGTGTGTGAGAGAGAGGGCAGTATCAGACAGGGTTTGTGTGTGTGAGAGAGAGGGGAATATCAGACAGGTTGTGTGTGTGCGAGAGATGAGGAAATGTCAGACAGGGTTTGTGTATGTGAGAGAGAGGGGAATGTCAGACAGAGTTTGTGTGTGTGAGCGAGAGGGGAATGTCACACAGGGTTTGTGTGTAAGAGACAGGGGAATATCAGACAGGGTGTGTGTGTATGTGAGCGAGAGGGGAATGTCACACAGGGTTTGTGTGTAAGAGAGAGGGGAATATCAGACAGGGCTTGTGTGTGTGTGAGAGAGGGGGGAATATCAGACAGGGCTTGTGTGTGTGTGAGAGAGGGGAATATAAGACAGGGTTTATGTGAGAGAGAGAGATGGGAATGTCAGACAGGGGTGTGTGAGAGCGTGTCGCGTCTTTTCGTCCGACGTCACTTCGTCCAACGACACTTCGTCCACGTCTTTTGGTCCAACGTCTTTTTGTCCGCCCGTCTTTTGGTCCAACGTCACTTCGTCCAATTATCCAATTACAAATTAACTCCGTAGAAAACCATTTAATTGATAAAATACAAGTATAGTACAGCAAGTGAATTTAATTGCTAAAATGCAAGTAATTGATAAAATGCAAGTAAAATGCAAGTTGAAAAATGCAGTTTAAAAATCTAAAAATGCAGTTAAAAAATCTAAAAGTTTACTAATTACTTAAAATTCCCGAAATTACTTAAAATTGATGTAAATTGTAAGCAACATTCCTCAAGAAATCAATTTTTTGAGGCGTTCAGTTATTTTCTTATATCGCGTACATGAAGTCGACTGATCTCCCTGAAGAATTTGAGCCTTTTTGCCTATTATGAACCCTTCCTCTTCCTTCAGAGTTTTGATTAACCTCCAGATATTCAAATGAGCTTCACCCGCCGAACGCTTTATGGCAGAATGAAACCCCTCAGCAGCATTATTTGTTCTCGGTAGATCTTCTAGAACACGCTGATTAACATTCCATACAGCTGTCGGGAATGTAGGTGTTTCTCTCCTTCGTCTGGCACCACGTCCTCTCACAATGCCTATGTAAGTCAAGTCGAAGTAAACGATGAATTCAGCAGATATTTCTTCATCGTCTATCAAATCTTCATAAGCCTCTTCGACATCTTCAACGGGGAGGAAAGCTAATGCTGAAAAACATCGAATTTTAAGACAGAATTCAGAGTCTGTATTGTATTTTTCTTTGAGGCCTAAATCGGTAATTTTTCGAAACACAGATTGGCTCAAATGAAACAAACATGCCACGACAGATGAATTAAGGAATGATGAATTAATTGCCTTGTGAACTGCAGCTTCGAAATCTGCCATGATATCAATCGGATCTGCATTAGGTTGCATAATTTTCAATTGGTCAAAGAATAATTCGTATGTCTGCTTTCTTTTATTCGGCAGTAATGCAAAGACCCGTGGTAGACTGCTACCTTTAACTTGTACATGAATGCAGAACAGTTGAAACCACTGTTGTGGCACAATCTTGAATGTCCCATCACATGCCCAATGACGATATGATGCTAAATCCTGAAGAGCACTTTCTGATGCGAATACTAGTAAGCGCTGTTGAACCTCGGCGCCCGAATCGTATCTCAGAAACTGTTCGCCATTGTCAAGTCTACAATATTTTTCAGGTATTTCAGAACCGTGTCTAGCCGCTGGATTAGCGGGAAATCCAGAATTTTTTTTCGGCACCTTTGAATAGTTCTTGAGACGACGGGTAACCTAGGGAGTTGAGAGCAGGTATTTTCTGATAGCTGCATAAACTTGGCCGCTAGTATGCTACGCGAACTTGCTGCTATGTTTTCCACTGCTTCATGCTTTATTTCTGCAACTGCTTTTCTAGCATTTAACGAATCAACATCAGCTGGATGAAGGTGCTCATTAGAGAAATAAATAATTTTCGGCTCATTGTTTTCGGTTACCGTGTGAATCCGCACTGAACATAGCCTTCTTTTCTCACATCTCCAGTATTCTTTTCCTAGGTTTGGACTGCTCGAATGAAAATCGTAGATATAGTTATTTCCATCAGCTACTTTCCTTTTACTCTTCGTTGACACAATGAACTTTGCTTTTTCGGGATGGGCGAATTAAGAAAGAGAACGATAATATCTATCCTTTAACGAGGCTCGTTAAAGGAAAGAGACCGGTAATAAAAATCCTTTATTGCATAAAAAGTTAATGTGGGGAGTGGAGTGGAGTGCTACAAGTTACAAAAAGTCAAGTTACAAAAAGTCTTAGACAAAAAAAATTATTAGTAAACTTTTAGATTTTTTAACTGCATTTTAAGATTTTTAAACTGCATTTTTCAACTTGCATTTTACTTGCATTTTATCAATTACTTGCATTTTAGCAACTAAATTCACTTGCTGTATTGTACTTGCATTTTATCAATTGAATGGTTTTATACGGAGTTAATTTGTAATTGGATAATTGGACGAAGTGACGTTGGACCAAAAGACGGGCGGACAAAAAGACGTTGGACAAAAAGACGTGGACGAAGTGTCGTTGGACAAAATGACGTCGGACGAAAAGACATAGCACCGTGTGAGAGAGAGGGGAGAATGCCAGAGAGGGTTTGTGTGTGAGAGGCGGGGATTATCAGACAAAATTTGTGTGTGAGAGCGAGGAATATCAGACAGCGTTTGTATGTGTGTGAGAGAGGGGAATGTCAGACAGATTATGTGTGTGTGAACGAGGGGAACATCAGACAGGGTTTGAGTGTGTGAGAGAGGGGAATGTCAGACAGGGTTTGTGTGTTTGTGAGAGAGGGGAATATCAGGCGGGGTTTGTGTGTGTGAGAGAGAGGTGAATATCAGATAGGGTTTGTGTGTGTGAGAGAGGGGAATATCAGATAGGGTTTGTGTGTGTGAGAGGGGAATATCAGACAGGGTTTGTGTGTGTGTGAGAGAGGGGAATATCAGACAGGGTTTGTGTATTTGTGTGAGAGAGAGGGGGATATCAGACAGGGTTTGTGTGTGTGAGAGAGGGGAATATCAGATAGGGTTTGTGTGTGTGAGACAGGGGAATATCAGATAGTGTTTGTGTGTGTGAGAGAGGGGAATATCAGATAGGGTTTGTGTGTGAGAGAGAGGGGGATATCAGACAGGGATGTGTGTGTGTGAGAGAGAGAGGGGAACATCAGACAGGGTTTGTGTGTGTGAGACAGGGGAATATCAGATAGGGTTTGTGTGTGTGAGACAGGGGAATATCAGATAGGGTTTGTGTGTGTGAGAGAGGGGAATATCAGATAGGATTTGTGTGTGTGTGTGAGAGAGGGGAATCTCAGACAGTGTTTGTGTGTGAAAGAGAGAGGGGAATGTCACACACAGTTTGTGTGTAAGAGAGAGGGGAATATCGGACAGGGTTTGTGTGTGTGAGTGAGAGGGGAATGTCACACAGGGTTTGTGTGTAAGAGAGAGGGGAATATCGGACAGGGTTTGTGTGTGAGAGAGAGAGGGGAATGTCACACATAGTTTGTGTGTAAGAGAGAGGGGAATATCAGACAGGGTTTATGTGAGAGAGAGTGACGGGAATGCAGACAGGGTTTGTGTGAGACAGAGGGGAGAATATCAGAGAGGGTTTGTGTGTGAGAGGCAGGGGATGATCAGACAAAATTTGTGTGTGAGAGAGCGGAATATCAGACAGGGTTTGTGTGTCTGAGAGAGAGGGGACTATCAAACAGGGTTTGTGTGTGTGTGGGAGGGTAATATCAGACAGAGATGTGTGTGTGTGAGAGAGGAATATCAGACAGGGTTTGTGTGTGTGAGAGAGGGGAATCTCAGACGGGGTTTGTGTGTGTGAGAGAGGGGAATCTCAGACGGGGTTTGTGTGTGTGAGAAGGGAATATCAGACAGGGTTTCTGTGTGTGAGAGAGGGAAATATCCGGCAGGGTTTGTGTGTGTGTGAGAGAGGGGAATATCAGACAGGGTTTGTGTGTGTGAGAGAGAGGGAAATATCCGGCAGGGTTTGTGTGTGTGAGAGACAGGGGAATATCAGACCGGGTTTGTGTGTGTGTGAGTGTGAGAGAGGGAAATATTAGACAGGGTTTGTGTGTGTGAGAGACAGGGGAATATCAGACAGGGTTTGTGTGTGTGAGAGAGGGCAATGTCAGACAGGGAGGAAGGGGTCGAGCGAGGGAACCGTGGTTTACCAAAGAAGTGGAATCTCTTGTTAAGAGGAAGAAGGAGGCCTATGTGAAGTCTTTGACAGTATTACGGTGGCGGAAAGGATGCTAGATGGGGACTCTTCTTCTGAGGTAGTATGGGCTGAGGTTAGAAACAGGAAAGGAGAGGTCACCCTGTTGGGAGTTTTCTATAGGCCACCTAATAGTTCTAGGGATGTAGAGGAAAGGATGGCGAAGATAATTCATGAAATGAGCGAAAGTAACAGGGTAGTTGTTATGGGAGACTTTAACTTTCCAAATATTGACTGGAAAAGATATAGTTCGAGTACATTAGATGGGTCATTCTTTGTACAATGTGTGCAGGAGGGTTTCCTGACACAATATGTTGACAGGCCAACACGAGGCGAGGCCACATTGGATTTGGTTTTGGGTAATGAACCAGGCCAGGTGTTAGATCTGGAGGTAGGTGAGCACTTTGGAAACAGTGACCACAATTCGGTGACCTTTACGTTAGTGATGGAAAGGGATAAGTATACCCCGCAGGGCAAGAGTTATAGCTGGGGGAAGGGCAATTATGATGCCATTAGACATGACTTAGGGTGTGTTGGTTGGAGAAGTAGGCTGCAAGGGTTGGGCACACTGGATATGTGGAGCTTGTTCAAGGAACAGCTATTGCATGTTCTTGATAAGTACGTACCAGTCAGGCAGGGAGGAAGGGGTCGAGCGAGGGAACCGTGGTTTACCAAAGAAGTGGAATCTCTTGTTAAGAGGAAGAAGGAGGCCTATGTGAAGATGAGGCGTGAAGTTTCAGTTGGGGCGCTTGATATTTACAAGGAAGCGAGGAAGGATCTAAAGAGAGAGCTGAGACGAGCAAGGAGGGGACATGAGAAGTCTTTGGCAGGTAGGATCAAGGAAAACCTAAAGGCTTTCTATAGGTATGTCAGGAATAAAAGAATGACTAGGGTAAGAGTAGGGCCAGTCAAGGACAGTGGTGGGAAGTTGTGTGTGGAGGCTGAGGAGATAAGCGAGATACTAAATGAATACTTTTCGTCAGTATTAACTCAAGAAAAAGATAATATTGTGGAGGAGAAGGCTGAGACCCAGGCTATTAGAATAGATGGCATTGAGGTGCGTAGGGAAGAAGTGTTGGCAATTCTGGAAAAGGTGAAAATAGATAAGTCCCCGGGGCCGGATGGGATTTATCCTAGGATTCTCTGGGAAGCCAGGGAAGAGATTGCTGAGCCTTTGGCTTTGATTTTTAGGTCATCATTGGCTACAGGAATAGTGCCAGAGGACTGGAGGATAGCAAATGTGGTCATTTTGTTCAAGAAGGGTAGAGATAACCCCGGTAACTATAGGCCGGTGAGCCTAACGTCTGTGGTGGGTAAAGTCTTGGAGAGGATTATAAAAGATACGATTTATAATCATCTAGATAGGAATAATATGATTAGGGACAGTCAGCATGGTTTTGTGAAGGGTAGGTCATGCCTCACAAACCTTATCGAGTTCTTTGAGAAGGTGACTGAACAGGTAGACGAGGGTAGAGCAGTTGATGTGGTGTATATGGATTTCAGTAAAGCGTTTGATAAGGTTCCCCACGGTCGTCTATTGCAGAAAAAACGGAGGCTGGGGATTGAGGGTGATTTAGAGATGTGGATCAGAAATTGGCTAGTTGAAAGAAGACAGAGAGTGGTAGTTGATGGGAAATGTTCAGAATGGAGTTCAGTTATGAGTAGCGTACCACAAGGATCTGTTCTGGGGCCGTTGCTGTTTGTCATTTTTATAAATGACCTAGAGGAGGGCGTAGAAGGATGGGTGAGTAAATTTGCAGACGACACTAAAGTCGGTGGAGTTGTAGACAGTGCGGAAGGATGTTGCAGGTTACAGAGGGACATAGATAAGCTGCAGAGCTGGGCTGAGAGGTGGCAAATGGAGTTTAATGTGGAGAAGTGTGAGGTGATTCACTTTGGAAAGAATAACAGAAATGCGGAATATTTGGCTAATGGTAAAATTCTTGGTAGTGTGGATGAGCAGAGGGATCTCGGTGTCCATGTACATAGATCCCTGAAAGTTGCCACCCAGGTTGATAGGGTTGTGAAGAAGGCCTATGGTATGTTGGCCTTTATTGGTAGAGGGATTGAGTTCCGGAGCCATGAGGTCATGTTGCAGTTGTACAAAACTCTAGTATGGCCGCATTTGGAGTATTGCGTTCTGGTTCTGGTCGCCTCATTATAGGAAGGACGTGGAAACTTTGGAACGGGTGCAGAGGAGATTTACCAGGATGTTGCCTGGTATGGAGGGAAAATCTTATGAGGAAAGGCTGATGGACTTGAGGTTGTTTTCGTTAGAGAGAAGAAGGTTAAGAGGTGACTTAATAGAGGCATACAAAATGATCAGAGGGTTAGATAGGGTGGACAGCGAGAGCCTTCGCCCGCGGATGGAGGTGGCTAGCACGAGGGGACATAGCCTTAAATTGAGGGGTAATAGATATAGGACAGATGTCAGAGGTGGGTTTTTTACGCAAAGTGTGGTGAGGCCGTGGAATGCCCTACCTGCAACAGGCCGACATTGAGGGCATTTAAAAATTTATTGGATAAGCATATGGATGATAAAGGCATAGTGTAGGTTAGATGGCCTTTAGATTTTTTCCATGGCGGTGCAACATCGAGGGCCGAAGGGCTTGTACTGCGCTGTATCGTTCTATGTTCTATGTTCTAGGGTTTGTGTGTGTGAGAGGGGGGAATATCAGACAGTGTTTGTGTCTGTGAGAGAGTGGAATATCAGACAGGTTGTGTGTGTGTGAGAGAGGGGAATATGAGACAGGGTTTGTGTGTGTGAGAGAGAGGGGAATATCAGACAGGTTGTGTGTGTGTGTGTGTGAGAGAGAGGGCAATATCAGACAGGGTTTGTGTGTGTGAGAGGGGACTATCAGACAGGGTTTGTGTGTGAGAGAGGGCAATATCAGACAGTGTTGGTGTGTGTGTGAGAGAGGGGAATATCAGATAGGGTTTGTGTGTGTGAGAGAGGGGAATATCACAGGGTTTGTGTGTGTGAGAGAGAGCAATATCAGACAGGGTTGGTGTGTGTGTGAGAGAGGGGAATATCACAGGGTTTGTGTGTGTGTGAGATAGGATAATATCAGACAGGGTTTGGGTGTGTGTGAGATAGGGTAATATCAGACAGGATTTGTGTGTGTGAGGGAGAGGGGAATATCAGACAGGGTTTGTGTGTGTGTGAGATAGGGCAATATTAGACAGGGTTTGTGTGTGAGGGGATGTGCGAGAAGGGCGGGCGGGGGAAGGTGAGGCACATTCGATGGACTGAATGGCCTTCTGCATTGTCGGGATTCTATGATTCCATCTCTGTGTTCTGTTCACCTGGACAAAGGCAGGAAATGGGGTAGGAAGTGCAGTCTCCAGGAAACTTGTTAAAGACAAAGTGTTTAATGTTTATCCAGCAATTTAATTTCCGATTTCCAGCATTATTTGAGTGGTTAATTCAATGGGAGTTGTATTTATTGACACATTTCTGCTACAAGAGACAATGAGATACGGGCGCCATTGGGACAAACACGGTGGGAATTAATAATGATCATTTAACACTTTCAGCCGGATTTGCGCACCCCGAAAGCTGCAGGAAACGCGTCCATTTCAGCTGCTCCGATCCCGCCCGCCAAATGGCGGCAGGAAAGCAGCCGGCGGGGATCCCGCTTCCGCCGGGACATTAAATCCGCACTACTGCCCTGTGCCTGGCGGAGATCCCGCCTCGCTGAGCGGCGGCCAATCAGAGGAGGCGCTCATCCAGCAGCGACCAATCACAGGAGGCGCCCGTCCAGCAGCGGCCAATCACAGGCCAGGCTGCTCTGAGGCGCCGGCCGGAGCTGTGGTCACAGCCGGTCCTGCAGCCGCGGATTCAGCGCCGACCAGGTCAGTGCGGCCGGGGAGGCCGCGGTGCTGAGAGGCAGGGGGCCCCGGGAGGGGGAACCCGGGGAACCGGGACCCGGGGTCGGGCCGGGCAGGCCGGAGGGAGGGGTGGGGGTGTCCGGCGGCCATCGCATGGGCGGCTTCCCTCTGTCGGGATTTTCGGCAGTTAGCTGTCTTTGTCCGTTCGGCGGGTTCCCCGCCCACAGCGTTTCCTTTCCGGAGGGAGAGTGAGACAGTGAGCGGGCGGCAGGGGGAGTGAGCGAGCGGGCGGCAGGGGGAGTGAGCGAGCGGGCGGCAGGGGGAGACAGGGAGCGGTGGGCAGGGAGAGACAGTGAGCGAGCGGCAGGGGGAGTGAGAGGGCGGCAGGGGGAGACAGGGAGTGGGCGGCAGGGGGAGACAGTGAGCGAGCGGCAGGGGGAGTGAGAGGGCGGCAGGGGGAGACAGGGAGCGGGCGGCAGGGGGAGACAGTGAGCGAGCGGCAGGAGGATTGAGCAGGCGGGCGCCAGGGGGAGTGAGCGTGCGGGCGGCAGGGGGA